>NW_010287487.1:0-13769 GCF_000700745.2 Antrostomus carolinensis
GGTGGGTGGTGCGCGGGGGAGAGGGGTCGTAATTCCCGTGTTGCTCCTGAGCCAGCGGTTCGCTCCCTCCCGCAGACCGGGTGCCTCGGACGCTTCCCTCTGAAACACGGGTCCCTGCCTTTCCCCTCGGGCAGCAGCTGCAGCACGCCCTTTTTTTCCACATTAAAATTTAAATTTAATTAAAGGAAGCAATTATATCCTTAAATCCTCCTATAACGATCATTTGTAATCTAATAAATTTAGGCTCTAGTGTGTTTCTTACAGACTTTTTCAATTAAAGGAGGATATAAACATTTTTTTTCCAGGGACAGTATCAGAACATCAATAATTTTTAGTAGTCTTATAATCTGCTCTGTTATTTGGATATATTACATGGGTTCCTTTCAAAGTTTTAATACACAATGTAAAACAGTATCATTTAATAAAGGTAAAATATGTGATGTGTCCTATATCTACATGACTGTCATTAGTACTCCAATTTGTAACGAAGCCTCAATTATATTTGGACTTAATTTTCTGTCTTAGCCAGAGTAGGCCAAGATAATAAATTTGAAACTGACTAAGGATTAGCAAAGTGGGTTATAAAAACAGCTCTGGAGCAAGTCCAGAGAAGGGCCACCAGGGTGATCCGAGGGCTGGAGCACCTCTCCTATGAGGACAGGCTGAAAGAGTTGGGGCTGTTCAGCCTGGAGAAGAGAAGGCTCTGGGGAGATCTTATAGCGGCCTTCCAGTACCTGAAGGGGCTACAGGAAGGCTGGGGAGGGACTTTTTACAAGGGCAGGGAGTGACAGAACAAGGGGAAATGGCTTTAAACTGGGAGAGGGCAGGTTTAGATGAGATATTAGGAAGAAATTCTTCACTGTGAGGGTGGTCAGACACTGGCACAGGTTGCCCAGAGAAGCTGTGGATGCCCCCTCCCTGGAAGTGTTTAAGGCCAGGCTGGATGAGGCTTTGAGCAACCTGGTCTAGTGGAAGGTGTCCCTGCTGATGGCAGGGGGGTTGGAACTAGATGATCTTTAAGGTCCCTTCCAACCCAAACCATGCTATCATTCTATAATAACAGACCTTTGTAATTAATTTAGCAATGGGCTTTGTTGGAACAGATGCTTTAGAAGCCCAGCCACTCTGGGCTCTGGGAATTAGGTAAGATACAGAAAAAATGGTTGCAGGTGCAGCTCTCATCTTGAAGGTTTTTCCTCCCTGAGCATTCAATTGCCCTTCTCAGCTATATCCAAGTTCAAAGCTGTCTCTGCTCTGAGTGAGGAGATGGACCAGACGCCCTCCAAAGTCTACTTCCAACCTAAATTATTTTATGATTCTGTGATGGAAGTCACATTTCCAGCAGATTGCATGAGCTCTTTCTGGGCTGTTCTATTGAAAAACACAAGGGAGGAAAAAAAAAAACCCAAGTCAACAAAAAAAGCCAAGTCAATTCAATATTAACATATGCATACTTCATTTTTCAGGTAGCACAGAAAAAGCTGAGAAGTAAACCCCTGTTATATCACTAGAAGTCATCCTTCCCTTTC
Organism: Antrostomus carolinensis; assembly: GCF_000700745.2. Taxonomy (NCBI): domain Eukaryota; kingdom Metazoa; phylum Chordata; class Aves; order Caprimulgiformes; family Caprimulgidae; genus Antrostomus; species Antrostomus carolinensis. The sequence continues at coordinate 1,530 of NW_010287487.1, forward strand.
CAAAACTTGACCTAAACACTTCTGCTACCACACAGGCTGTCCAGGCTCCACCATTTCACAGGGAAATGTGCCTTTAAGAGGCTCTGGCACCAAGTGAGCACCACAACTGTTCCTCTGCGAAGAGCAGATGTTGGGGCTTCGGGGTGACAATCTGTTCCAGTGCAGACCTGGAAAAAGCAGATGTTTGTCAGGCTCTTTGGCTCTGAGTGACTCCTGACGGGACCAGCAAAATGAGCAAATATCGCGTTACACAACCAGGAATCTGAATAGTGAGTTCACCAGAGGATTGCTCCTCACAGCCGGCCTGTTGTCAGGCCCCTTGCCTCTCCCAGCGGTTTGGAAGGCATTGCTACGTTTGACAAAGCTCCACCTATGTCTCTCTGCATCTGCAAAGGACATTTTAAACACTGAGTCTAGAGTCTGTTGCAGTTACTTTCTTAGGCTATGTAAACTAGTACGTCTAAGGACAGATCTGTTTGCTTTTGGTAAGAATTTTTTTATTGCGTGGTTTTTGCCTTATAAATATCAGCATTAAATTTAATTATCCTTGTTGGTTTTTTTTCTAGAGAATGTTTTTCAGGTTTGAAATGGTACATGCTTGAATGCAGCACTGGTACTTTAACAAAGCATTTCTTTCTTCAGAGAGTGACCCTAGTTAAACAGTTATTTGCAAAAACAAACACCACCGAACAGTAAACATTCTGGCTAAATATTGCATTGCTGCTCATGTACCTGTTTTTAGTGTCTTGCCTTCTACAAGAAAATTCATCAGTTTTCAACAACATTATGGTATAGGGAAGATTTATATTTGGTGTAAAAGTCAAGCAGGAAATAAATAGATAAATCCCTTTTAGCACCATTTTTTAATCCTAAATATATACATGAATAGTTTTCTCTTTGTGGAATCTCTAATAGGAGTTCTTGCACACATTCCTGTCTATGCTTGCATCTTTGATAGTATCATGATTTTACTGCCCGTGTCAGAGTAAAGAAAGGAAATTTGCACTCAGTTCTTTTAAAGTTAATAACAAACTCCCACATGTCTGCATTTCCAAAGGTTATTAGTGTAACGTCTGCAATGTCTGCTCTCTTAAACTTGTGGTGGTCGCAGATTTGCCTTGTTTCTTTCAAGCCTGAGAAGATGCACAACATGCTTTCCTCCTCTCCTGTTACACCAGTGCTACATGAAGTAATAACTGTGCTTTTAGTCACTTATTCCTCACTGAGTTGTTTTTCATGAGAGTCGCCTAGAAATAGTCACAGTACTGTTCACACACAGCGCATGGGTCTCTTTCCAAAGGACTGTGCTGCATGATAAACCCTTTTGCTAGAGAATATACAGGGAATGTCTAAAGAAGAAATGAAAGATACCTGTAATTAAAATGTGTCAAGATGACCATCCACATCCAAGCTCTACTTCAGAATTTTAGGGATTTTATTAGAAGAAGGAACTGAAGGGAGGTTGTGATCCCTTTCATAGAATCATAGAATCATAGAATGGTTTGGATTGGAAGGGACCTCAAAGATCATCTAGTTCAAACCCCCCTGCCTTCAGCAGGGACATCTTCCACTAGATCAGGTTGCTCAAAGCCTCATCCAGCCTGGTCTTAAACACCTCCAGGGAGGGGGCATCCACAGCTTCTCTGGCCAACCTGTTCCAGTGTCTCACCACCCTCACAGTGAAGAACTTCTTCCTAATATCTAATCTAAACCTGCCCTCTTTCAGTTTAAACCCATTTCCCCTTGTCTTGTCATTAGCTGCCCTTATGAAAAGTCCCTCCCCAGCTTTCTTGTAGGCCCCCTTCAGGTACTGGGAGGCCGCTATAAGATCTCCCCGGAGCCTTCTCTTTTTCAGGCTGAACAGCCCCAACTCTTTCAGTCTGTCTTCATAGGAGAGGTGCTCCAGCCCTCGGATCATCCTGGTGGCCCTTCTCTGGACTTGTTCTAACTGGTCCATGTCTTTCTTATGTTGGGGGCTCCAGAACTGGACGCAGGTTGGGGGCTCCAGAACTGGATGCATTTCCTATAATGTCTTTGGAAACCACTGTGATGGTTAGACTGAGAGTGTTCACAATGGACAACACTCTCCAGGGTATTCCAGAGGCTTAAAATATTGATTTTTTTTTAATCCTGCAAGGGGAATATGCAACGGCTCATCACAAAAAAACTTCAATTAAAGGTTTAACCTCATTTCTGGCACTTATAAGCAGCCTGTTGTTCAACAGAGACATTTGATATTGCACAATCCTTGAGAAAGAAGTGATCTTAAGAACTTGTACCGGGAGAAGAGATGGCTTACAAAATGATCTCCTTCAGTTTGTCATTCCCACTAGAAAAAATCTGGCATCTACTGGTAAGGGCTGTTCCTGGTCTCTCCCTTTTTAAGTCAAATTGCAGTATCACCAAAATATGAGGGTTATATGAGGAACATGCCTGTGATGTGGTTTTGATGATACTTTCATATATGCACGCTGGGCTTCAAATTACAGCTGAACCCTAAACACTTTTCCATGGACACAGGTAATGACTTCCTAAATGGAGGCAATTTCTGACTCATCTGTTTCCCCACTCCTTTTGACAAGGCTTGTAACCCACAGGTGAGGAGCAGTACTACAGGGAGTGCAGGAACTGCAGCTTTGTCAAGAAAGAAACACGGATGATCTAACTACTGCCACCAGCACTCAGGTCAAGCACATGGGTAGAGTCCATCCCTGAGTGGGCTCCAATGTCTGCTTTATTACACTAGTGAAAAAAAAACACTGAAATCAACCACAATGCAGCTTGAACATAATCATCTCACCTCCTGTTCTGAAGTTACCAATTTCTGTTCCCTTCCAGAGAAAACCTGCAGGACCATTGCAAGTGCATCTATCAGTGAAAACTCAATGGAAGCATCTAGAGAATAAGACAAAATGGGTTTTGCTTGAATAAATGTTGTCAGCCATTGGTGGCTGATCAACGTCAGCTGGTGTTGAAAAAAGCTTGCAGAAAACTTGTCTTTACAAAAAGTAGGGAAGTCGTGCAGATGTTGCTTTCATCTGCTGGAAAGTAAAATAAGTTATTATATGAGTTTTACTTTGGTGGTTTTAGGATTTTGCATTTAGATGCAATAGTGTGTGCATCATCACTCATTTAACAGACTTAAAAACATGGTCAGTACTCTAGCAAGTAGGTTGATAAAAAGGATCAGCACGTGCACTTAGCTATACAAAAACTTTTGGGATTCTCCTGAAGGAACCCTGCAATTCCTGTTTTCTCATGACAGTCCAAGCATTTTCTCATCAACCTGAAAGAACCAGAGCCATAGCAAGGCTGATGGGAGAGTGGTTTGTCGGCAGTTACTACAAGACAAATATGCTCAATATATCTTCTTTTCCCCTCTGCTGCTGCTCAAACAGCAGGCCAAGCAGGCACTGGGCAGTGGTAGCAGCCCAGAGTAATTTGCTTTGGCTTTGGCTATATTTTTTCTTTCACTGTCTCCTGGATGAGACTCTGGAGTAATCACAAGAGACTCCTGTAGAGAACTCATTTGGGATTTATATTCAGCCCAATAAAGGGCCAGACAGGATTTTTGAAGCCTAGCGAGTCTCTCCTAGTTGTACTGTGGACATGTGCAAGGATACATCTAACCATGACACTTCAATGTGGACTGCTTCAGTTTCACATTTTCCAGAACTCTTCCTCCGCAATATCCTTCCAGCCATACGGATGATGAATGCATATGAACAGAGTACTTTATTATGGAAACTTTCTTTACTGGTCCAATATAAATAAACAGCCTTTTTGAGTAATGAATAAAATCATTCAGGAATTCAGAAAAGCAAGTTGAATGTGCAGGAAAACAATGAGAACTTTGCAGGTCATTACTCCGTCTAAATTCCTTGGAGTAACAGAAGCTCATTAGTCTATAAGGAAGATGGGAATGAGAATTTATCTGAGTATTGTTTCTGATTTGGACTACATCTAGAGTGCATACATGTAGACCTTGCCTTCTAGGGAAAGCAGAATCTAAACTCTATGATATCTTTATGATCGAGTTCGTCAGGGATGCCTTACAAAAGTCAGAGAAATTCGATAGACATCTTAAAAATATCTCTTAGCAAAAGTTTAATTTAAAGAGAAATTCCAAAGTGAGAGCTCTATTAAACACAACACAGCACGCTCAAAATCCCAAGTCTTTAATTTTGTTTCAATTATTATTCTTTTAATATGTTTCCTCCCTTCCTGTAAGATCAGTGATCACATATGAGCCAGGACACAGCATCAGAAAGCCTGCCAGGGGACACGAGGCTCAGTTGCAAAGTCTGGGGAATATTCTCTTAAGCTTTCTCTGCTTCATGGTTTTCAGCACAACTTCCTCACCATTAACCTGACCAGCACAGTGACAGTGCAGTCTTGTGAACTCCTCAGCGCCCTTCTAAAACAGCAGCACGTATGATTGCAACAGTGGGGTCAGCAGGGTTACAAAATTGTTCTCTGCCAGTCTGTATTTAATTGGGGAACAGACAAGGCATCTTTAGACTATGCATCATTTAGAGTATCCTACACTTTGTGCTAGTTATGATTTGCTGTTTCATACTTCTTATGGTGTTGTATATTCAGGAGGACTGAAATAAAAGATATTGGGACAGGAAGCTCACAGTTCAATTTTGCAAACTTGTTAGAAGTGACATTAATAAGTGACTAGGATTTATGCTGCATTAGAACCTGAATAAGGAAAAAATACAATTACCAAGTGGCACTATGCACTAGCAGAGACAGAGATAAGTCAAAACCTGAAACAAAGCCAGATTCATTGACATGAGAAATAAGGTCCGTGTCTGTAGCAGAAAGTGTAAACACATCAACCAAAGGAACTGATGGATTCCCCACCCCTTGAAATTTCTAAATATCATCAAATTAGATGTTTTTCGTTTTATAGATAGATAGATATTCTCTTATATAGAGATATTTGACAAATGAGTTAGATAACAAGTTGAAAGTCTATATCCTTTACTATGCAAGTGCTCAGGCATGCAAGCCATCCCTTATAAATCTATTCATAGAGAAAATGGACGAGATAAATTATTTGTTGCAGCTGATTAGTTAAACCACACTGGCAATGACTGAATTCCTTTCGCTGCTGAGGTATGGAGCTATCTCTGAAAACTGGAGTTTCTTTGGGACCTCACAGACAAGCATTGTGGTTTCTTAACAGCGCAGAAAAACCAGCAGCCTATCATGTTAGCTTAAGCTATTTAGCATGAATAACCAAGGATGCAGTCAAGAGAGATCTGACAGATTTAGATGAAGTGACTGAAGATGATACCAATACCAGCTGTCTGCTCCATGGCCCTCTGCTTGATGCCTCAGCAAATATATGGTCTGTGAAACGGGCTGGCTGAGGTACAGATTTCATATTATTTGGCCCTGTCTATGCTGGCAGAAAGAAGTGGGTTGAACCTGAGTGCCAGTAGTGTCTTAAACCACTGTATTTTGGACTCCCAGGTCCTGTCTGTTGGTGGTCCCAGCAATGAGGAAGTAGCAGCACAGATTTCAGAGCAGGAAGGATGCCAAGCACAAGTACCTCAGGGATCTGGAATACATACTGCTTGTACTGTATACTGCAAAATAGCACCCTGGCTACTAAAGCAGACAAGCAGAAATTACATTCCATAGGTCAGTAGAAGCTACTTATTTCCCAATGTAAGATGTCTTTAACACAGGGTGAAGAGCAATGAAGTGTAACTGAAATTTTTGGGAAAAAATACTTCTTTCTTGTCAGAAATGTACTAAAAATGAGAGGCGTGTGTTTGGCAAAAATCAGAGACTATGCATGGATATGCAGCCAGATATGTCAGGTACTCTCATCAAAAAGTCTCATTCAAAGGCAAAAAAATTAGGCAACTTTTCCAACAGATTCAACAGCTATTGCTACACACAGTTATAGAAACATTCCTATCCTGCATACCAGTTGGGGATAGAAAATGCCACAGGTGAGTTTGCATTCACATAGCATTTAGGCTATGAAGAGCCAAAGAAAAAGGAGGCTTGTTTAGCTGAGTTTTCCAAAGACACATTCAAGCACCCCTCACTCAAAGTCTAATCTCAGGCTGACAATTACTACCTAAACTCTTTAAAGCTTTAACAATTAGTGCAAAGCTGAAACAGGTGAAATCCACAAATGGCTAGAAAACAAATCCAAACTCTGATTCTACAACCTTGTCCAAGCACAACTCCATAGACAACCTCCTACCAAGTCCTATAGCCCCATCCATCATTTCTGAAGAGGTATGGAGCAGCCACTCTCATCAAGCAATGCTCCACATGGGTTTTTCCATGCAGCAGTAGTGCAAAGGAAGCAGGAGTAGATGAAGATAATGTCAAAGCCAAGCAGTGCAGATGGCAAACACTATGGCAAGGAACTTCCAGGATACGACCTACCAAAACCAGTCTTGTGTCTCCTTGCAGGCACATCACCACTCTTAGCAGATGCAGAAAAAACTAGGCATTTTGGCCAAATTTAACAATTTTGGGTATTGTGCGGTGAACTGTAACTCTTTAGTTTGCTGTACAAGGTAATCCATGTCTGTGTAGACAGACCCACAGCAGGTGGCATTTCACACTCTATAGCACATGCTCTGCCCTAAAACCACTATGCATTTCCGGTGTCTTCCTTCACTTAAGCAGGCTATCAACAACCACCTCGAATTTAGCAAACACAGTGCTAGCTGAAGCTGTGCCTCCTTTTCACTTCTGAAACTGATAACGTGTGATTCTTCAAGATTTGTAAAGTCCCGTTCTTCTTTGGACAAATGTTGCTGTGAAAGTACAGCGTGAACTTTGGTGACATACTAGCAAAGACAAAGTCCTTACAGCGATTCTGCTGCTTTGCTTTCCCTTTGATACACTCAGTTCTTAAATCTTGCAGTGGAAATGACCTGGATTGCACCAATTTTTTATTTTTTTTTTGCAGTTGATTTTCTCCCAGTTGACCCAGTTTATCTTCTGCTGGATGTGCTGATGCCTGCTATATGCTAAAAAACCACAGTGAGGCAGGTATGCTCAGCAAGTTCTTGCCAAGCCTTTGGGATTAACAGTTTATTTAGTATTCCTCCTACACCCTGTCACGCTGGCCTATGTGAGATTTCGAGCAGAAAGCAGTGATTACTCAGAACACTGCTCCTGTTAATTTTGAATTTGCTTGGCTGACTCAAGAGGGACTGAACTAAGTCTGCACATCCTCAAGGACTTCCAGTCCTCTCAAGAGAATTATTTTAAGGTACTAAATATTATTTCTGTTCAGAATAAATCACACAGGATACATAGCTGAATTTTACAAAGGACAAAATTAAAACACACAAGGCTTAACATAACCACAAAACCAAACCAAACCACTCAGTATTTTGACAGCTGTAGTATCAGCAACTCAGGAAAGTAAAGGAGTACTTTGTGCCTTTAGTATATATCTCATGCTTCTCTGAGATTCTCCAGTATATCAAATATATCTCCAAATCAGCCCAGGACAGTTAATCCCGACATAAACTTGGGTAAAGAAAAAAATCAGGTCTGCTGTCTTCATCACTGCTTCAGTTCATATGGAGAAAAGGGGCAGAGTTGTGAAATGAAAGAAGGAAAATAATAAGCCTCCATATTTTCTTCCATGTATCTGAGAAACATCAAACTATGATTGATTTGCAGCACATATGAAAAAGAGAGAGGAGACAAAAAGAGCCAGTTTGTGGCTTTGGATATGTTACCAAAGTGCTTGTTCCAACAAACTGTGTCCCTTCCCTGGCGAAGTGCCCTCTTCTTCCCTTCCCTTTTGTGTGTCCACATAATTTCCTGATTATGTAAATGCACAGCAAAACCAGTTCATCTGAAAATGAAAACCAAGACAAAACACAAGACTGAACTGGTGCATGAGCTTTCTGTGTCACCTGTCTGTCATTCCACAAGGGAGAATTTGCTAGTCTGAGTTGAGGAGGCCAGTATCTGAGCATGAGGGTGAGCAAAAGCTTGAACAGTGAAAGCAGGTGAAGTTCCAGCTTTCTCCTGCACCCTTTTCCAGCCCGACACACTCCTGCTGTACAGTTAACATTTCTGTGGGATTCCCTGTGGGTTTCCAATGTTATACCAGGTTTTGTTATTCTAAAGTTCCATATTAAGCTATAAACCATATCAGATTTTTTAGAAAGAGTTAGGCTACCCATGAATCATTGGGAAAGATGGCAACTAACTGTCTAAGGGAAAGCTTCCAGATGGCAGCACCACCTTCAGAGAGACGTTCCTCCTTCCCAATATGCTTTTGAGCAACTTCCTTATATCTTCCTTCATGCAGAGCTGCACTGAGCCAAGGTGCTCAATCAGAGATTTTGTGCTTCATTTGGAATGAACAAAATAAAAAGTCTTCCTACTCCTGTGCCAATCCACGAGACATGTCTGTCTTGCACATGCATACTTTTGGTCCTCCCATCCCAAAACAGACATACAAGAACTAGAGGGAAAATGAAAGCCAAGAGGGGGGAGAAAGTAATTTCCATGCAAAGGGAAACTACATAAACTAATACTTGGATGGATCCTCAGCTAAGAGATGTAACGTGACAGAAGCCCATAAAGTAAGGAATGGGTCAAAGAAGATGAACAGGCAACAAATATTCAGTTTTTCATCCCACAAGAGTAGGGACATGGAGTAAACCTATCAGGTTTGAAAACAAATTTATGGAAATATTTATTCATATAATCAAAATGCAGTTTTAAAATAATAATACATTCCTTCAACAGCTGCAGCTGAACATACAGTTGGGTTTAAATGAAATTAACTATATATTAACAAAAACACTGACCTCAGGTGCTTATTGATCCTTTTTATATGGATATATGTATATCAAGAGTAAACCAACCATTTCAACTCTGAGTTCTGCTCTTCAGAGGAGTTCTCTGCTCCTTACCATGAACAACAAAAATAAAAGGAATAACAAATGATGCTAACCCTGATCATTCTCCCCCAGGCAGAGCTGCCCAAGCCTATGGGCACCGCACCCTACCTGCCTATGCCAAGGTTAGAGAAGCTGTTTGAGGCACAGGACAGCCAGCCCCCCTGGCCGGAGAATATGGGGCATTTGGAAGTCAGGAAGCTGACAAATGGGGGCAGATGCTGATAGTGCCCCTGGGCCCAAAGCCTGTCTGCTTCTCAACAGGGACCCTGTAAAAAGGAGGCACAGCTGGGGACGCGCTCCACTCTACACCCTGGTGCAGGTGGAAATTTCCAGGCTTGGGTAGGACAGTCTCCCCAAGTCTGCCTGAAGGGTTCTATTTCAGCAGCTAGCAGCACATGAGAAAGAGAGCAGCCTATGTGAGAAGGAAACAGACACATGAGCTGCTGGGAAACAGGCTCTATTTTGGACTCTCAGACTTCAACACTGCTTCTAAAATGCACATATCTGGGGTTTTTTATACTTATTAAAAAACAGAAACTCTGAAATAATTACAAGCCTAGTGGCTGCCTGCTCACTTTGGGATTCAATGGACGTAAACACAAATCTCCATTTTGCCCATTTTCAAGGAAGTATCCAAGAATCTAATAACCCCCACTATAGATAAATATTGGAGTAAAAATCAGGAAGTGAGTGATTTTGGCACAGCAGTGAGGGCACAGATAGCAGATTTACACCCTAGTCTCTGATCTGAGGAGCACCCATACTGCACGCAACACCTACAAGAGCAGAAAGACCAACCTGAGAATAACCCGGTACCAACATCAGCCACAGGAAAGAGGAAAACCAAGGCCTTGGTCCTAGCACCATGCATCCACAAAGATGTGGTCCAGGCTGGCAGAACCATGCCGGCCCCCACAGCACTGCCAAGCGAGACACTTGAGAATGGCTGTAGGGCCTAAGGAGTAGAGCAGAGGCAGCCATTAGCCTCTGCAAGCACCAAAGCACCCAAAGGTTTTGACTCTCAGGGAGACAGTACCTCTGGTGCTGCAAGACAGCACTCTTTCACAGTTCAGCATCTTTCTCTGAGCAGCCACTGCGCTGTTCCTGCAGTTATCCTCAGAAGGACTCAGATTCTCAAACTACAGCACAGGGGAATGCTGTCATTCAATTTATGCGCTCAAGGAAGGTGTGCAAAGGTTTAAAACAGGATGAGAAGGAGAAGGCTATTTTACTTCAAATGGAAAAGAGACGTTGTTAAAGGAATTCGGAACTGTCCAGGCGATATTAAAGCAAACTGTGCAAGCAGGGTCAGGCAGGCACTGAGAGCATCTACAGTGCATGGCTTCTCGGACCAGACCAGGAGATGCATCTAGAAAGGGACTTTTCTCCTTCACTTTCGTAGCATCTAAATGAAACAGTAGAAAATGAGCTGTCCACACAAAAAAAAAAACCCAACACAAAAACAAACAACAAACTGTTCGGAAAGAAAGTATAGCCAATTTTAATCACTATCAGGATTATTAATTGCATGTTATTTATAATTTATAGTGTTTTACAGACCATTAAGGAACAGCATGGCCATACATTGCTTGAAATAAAATCCTCTTCAGAATTTGTTTACACATTTGAAGGATTTGTCTAAATAAGAGGTGCAATATTTGCATTTGATGACAAGATTTACCTCTTATGGAGAAAGGGATAATGTGCCTATACACAATTCTTAGCCATCTTTTCAAATGCAGTCTCTTCATAGGAAACACTGGGGACATTTGGTAGGAAACATACTTGGTGGCTGGGCTAACCAGTTTTCCCAGCTCCAGTGAAGATGACAAGTAACTGTAGAGGCAGTGAGTGTTGAAATGTTTCAGTAATCCATTTTCATGCTAAAACTGAGTAACACCATTTTTCCTCTCTGTAAGAAAGATTTCAAGTTCTTGACCAAATCTACCAAATATCTAAAAAATCTGCAAAGAAGTGCTATGGAAGATAACTCAGATCCTCTTACTCTTCTTAATTACACCATATGGAACTAGATCCCACTTCAGAAATCAAGTACATAATTATAACCTAAACTATAAGAAGCACATTTTTAATCCTAGCTACTTGATATATCAATGCTACTTATATGGATCTTACTAGTACAGTAATATGGATAATTCCTCTGCTAGTAGGGCAATAGTTTGGATTTATAACAGTGCAGCTGAGAACAAATCAGAGCCTCATATTTATTGAAGTTATTCATATTTAGTGCAGCCACTGACACCAGGCTAGCCATCATAAATCCTGGTGCTGTTGTTAACTGAATAAGCAAGATTTCACGTGTCTTTCTATTCATATAACAGTTGTTTCAGCTTTCCTACTGTTATCTAGTTATCTATCCTACAGCTAATCTACTGTTTCAAGTAGATAAACATTTATTTAAGGATTACTGTAGCAGGATTATAGCACATCTGAAGACTTTCTTGTAGATGTGGATTTATTTAAATATCAGGTGAAATCCTGAAATCCGTCTGCCAGAGTGTGATTTGTAGTTTGAATCTGGATTTGACCACTGAGTCGGCAGAAATGTGCTCTAGGGTAGCTTTTCCAAAAACACCTAAGTGTTTGGAGAAACTATGTTGTGTCAACATTGAATGAAACTTGTATGTCCTGGTAAGCCTGGGTTCTTACCTCACTGAAGAACTGCCAGAAAAAAAAAGGCTTTTCCTGGAGTCCCTTCCATTCATTGAGTGGAGTCATTTCATGTCTCCAAAACACCCTAAATATTCTTGGGCCTTGAAAACTGTCACAGGTCTTGCAAGTATCCTTGTGTTTGGGACATTGCTTCACAGTGAAAATAATACTTTGGCTAAACATAGAAAGTCATAGTAACAGTAACCATAGCTCTATGGACAAATCCATTGGCAGCAGGACACTCACGGAGTTGACAAGCTCAGTGTTAGGATCTCAGGTGAGACATGGTCTTGTACCCTGAGAGAGATGTCCCAACAGTGCCCTCCAGCATATTCTTCCTCACTGAATTTTGAAATAAATAAATAAATAAATAAATAAACCCAGACCAAATTAGGAATAAAAAGTGCTGCAAGGCAGATTATACTATTTTAAGGCTGTTTTAACTATTAAGCTATGAGAAGCTTTGGCTAAAAGCTATGGATCATGGTTTTAAAGTAAATCTTAACCAAGCAGCCATGCCCAACATGGAAGCATTGATCAACTCCTTCCTCTGCAAAGAGAGCACAGGCAGCAGGGCACTGCTGGCACTTCCTTCATAGGTATGTACCTAGTTGTAAAAACTTTGTGTGGTGGGTTGACCCTGGCTAGA
>NW_010287488.1:0-5703 GCF_000700745.2 Antrostomus carolinensis
TTTTTTATTTTTTTTTTTTTAATAAGGAAAGTATGATTCCATTATAGGAAGGCTTGATTTTTGGAGCCTTACAGTCATTCAGACTTGGTTGGCATAACTCAGTCTGTAACACTATTTTTAAAGTAGTATTAATGGTTTGGAGATGATTATGAATATCAGCTTCCTGGGGTGGCCATAGAGGATACTCATTTATGCTTTTAACCAAAAGTTGAAAGACTGGGTTAAAAGTAACCTGTGAACACAAAGTGAACTGTTAAAATTTTTTTCCCCATGTAAGACACAGAGATTTTAATCTAATGACATCATATCCCAGCAACTGTTAGGAGTCTTGCAACAGTGATTTGGAAATATGTTTTATTTTTCTACTAGCTTTTTCCCTCCTTTCTTTAAAAAAAAAAAAAATCCTCAGTCTTATTTCTGTGACCCAAGTAAAAAAAACTTACAGTTCATAAATAAATAAATAAATAGGACCACTTGAGAATTTAAAAAATAATAAAAAAACCATTAGGCTTTTCATGATGACCATCGTTAGACTCATTTTAGACTGAATTGGGCAATAACTTTCACTGGTGCATGACCTTGTTAACAGCATTTATTGCCTGAGCAGTAACTCACAGAATCTTTCTCTGGATATTTCAAGACTCAGATGTTCCAACTTTAATTAACAAATTTAATTAATATATGATGGTTTGAATGTCTTCTGTTTCCTCTAATCTTGTGCATGGGATATCTTAAAAACTTGTTGCTTGGACCTAAGAGAGGCTCCCTGCAGAGGGACTATGAGGCCAGGCAAACAATTACAGTTACAGAAGGTTCTCAGTATTTCTCAAGGCCAGATCAAAATTAATTATTATCTTTTAATACAGGTTGCTTTTCTGCTGTGAATACTTTATAATACAGAGAGCCAGTCATGTCCCACGATGCCTGTACAGTATAGGGATTAGGAAACATACTTGCTCAAGTTTTTGTTTCAGTTTAGTTTAGGTTTTTTGTCATGTACATGTTTTTATTAGTCTAGATATTATTAGCCTTTTTCTTTATACCTAAACCAGCACATGCCATCTTCTTTCTTTCGTCAGTTTTAAAGAACACTTTTCCCCTCAAACTTTAAACTTTGAGATTGTTGTGCATAGTATTGGCCACCAGACTGAAAAAAAGGGTTGGGATAATAAAATGAAATTTTAAATAAATATTTTTTATTTTGGAGGATGCAATAAGGAGTTGTGGAATTGCAAGATTTTTCTTAGAGCAGGAAATTCAGATTAAGAAATGTTTTTTAATTATTAGAGGGTTTGTACTTATGGCTGTGAAATAATTAAACAAGTTAAAGGATGGGTAGCAGTTGAATTAATACTGATTAACATTAGTATAGTACTTCAAAGCTCTTTAAAAAAATGAATTAATTAAGTTCAGCATGTAACTTCCAATAAATTATTTCCATAGCATGACCTTTCTTTCTGGTCTCAGACTATCCACAGACAACTTTTCTTTCTCTTAATGCATTTATTGCTCATATTTTTGTGGTAACTTCTGTAACAATGGTATTAAAATATATCTATGTATCAAATACCCTGTAACAGAAATCAGTGGTGTTGATTATGGGGTGGTGCTTCTATTCTATAACTGATAGCCACAGGCAGACTTTGAAGAAATCACTGCAGCTTTGGATCTATGAGGAAGAAATATTAAATAAGCAGGGGTAATTTTTTATTTTTAACTGAGAACGTTTTATTTTTTGTTTGTGTGTTTTTCCTTTAATCTTCTTCTTCCCCTGAGTTTTCAAAAACATTAATTCTGATTTGTGTGCTTCTGGGTGACTAGGAGGCTTGGGGCTTTGGGTCAATTCACTGACATTTTGAATAGATGGTGCCAAGTTAACACATGGCAAGGTGAGTTTGCTGTCTGTTTTATCATAGAATCACAGAATGGTTTGGGTTGGAAGGGACCTTAAAGACCATCTAGTTCCAACCCCCCTGCCATCAGCAGGGACACCTTCCACTAGACCAGGTTTTTTTGGCAATAGGAATGCTGCCCGGACTCCCAGGCAGCCCTGTATCTAGCCCCATGCTCTTTTTCCCTGGTTCAGTCTGAGAAATCAACCACATGACTTTGTAGACACAACTAGAGTACTTTTCTGATTTTCTTTTTTGAAGTCGGCTACAACCTCAGCTAATAAATAGCCTTATAAAAACTGCTTCTTTGTGCCCCTCCTAGGCCAGCCTGCCATCAGGGCTGAGGGAGCAGCACACAGGCACTTTTCCCCAAGACAGCCCTGGTGATACAGTAGAATGCACAAGCAGTGAAGCACCTTCATGAGGGCTTCTAGAGCTTGGAAGGAATTTGCAGGTTCAGCAGAAACTCCATAAAGTCAGAAGTGGAACAGGGGGAAAGGGATGTGAAAAAAGGCTAGCTGCATAGCTTGTAAATCTAAGTGATGGATGAGTCCTCACAATAATTCTTAGCGATCTAACTAACTGAGTGGTCTCTCTGGTGTTGCAAATGTGACAGGATCGCCAACGAACAGAGAAATTAATCACAGGGAAAACAAAGTTTATGGAGATCTGTACTAAGAAGCGAGGTCAATAATTGTTTAGGTGATTCTTTTGGGCTTACCTGCTCAAACTACTCATGCTAGTTTCAGTTTGCCTTCCTAATGAAAGGAAGAGTAGAAATGCCAGAATCTGAGTATTGCTGATTAAATGATTGGTCCAAGGTCATAGAAAGACTCAAAAGCAAATACATTACTGGAAACATCAGAGTTCTTGGTTCTGCCACAGGTTAAACAATCTAGTTTGTCAGTAAAGGGTATGGCTTTAGGGTGAACTAATCCCAGTACTGTTCTCCTTTAAACAGTCCCAGTGCTTGGAGGGGAACAGAGTTAGCAGTTCATGACATAAATGTTTTCAAAACACTATTTATGGAAGTGACTGTGACAACCCTGAGATGCAGCAAAACAGGCCTTAGCATTGGTCACAGAGTTATGTGAAGGAGCACTGGGAGGTATCGTGGTGTAAATTCCAAAATAATGCGATGTGGGGATAACAGGGAAATGTACAGAAAATATCAGAATTGTGTTTTGCTTAAGGATAGATGAATCAGTTAGCCATCTAAGGCATTGCTGTGAAGTTCAGCCCTTTGATATGGTTTACAAATAAGACTAAGGCCAAAAATTCACTGAATATCCTCCAATAAAACATACCTTTTTATTATTTGGAAGACTGTGGATAGTAAAAGTTACTCTTAAAAACAAAATTGATTTCTTACTTGATTTCTGAATAATTGCAAATTCTACTTAATCCAGTTGTGACATTTACAGTCCAACCTACCTAATATTTATAGAATAGAAATTGTTAATAACACAGTTAAAATTCTTAGGTAACCACATGCATGATATGCTCCCTGTGAGCATGTAATCCCTCTTCCTTTTTCTGGTGTTTTATTCACCCCACCACTGTTGCTCTGGGCCCCAAGGTTAATGGAGCCAGTGCAGTCTTTCTTGAGAAGGAAGAGGAGGAAGGGAGAAGGATTTCTGGGGAGTCATCAATATCCTGAGTTCTGTGGGGAAAGTATGATACAGATAGTAAGGATTGCTTCCTCCTCACTCCAGGTCTGCTAATTTTTATACACTAACACGTGTTACAATGATCTTACAGGTGAATTTACTGTCTATGATGTGTTTTATATGAGTTAGACACTTGTTCTTTATTCTCTTTATTCTCAGTTTAATGCAATTTCCAAGGTTTCAATCTTTTGCTGATTAATAATTTAGAACTGATTAGTTATTCATAGTGCTGGGGCCTCTGAATTTGTCCTGGTCCCACACTTGCAAGGACTCTGCTATCATCCTATGCTTAGATTTCTCTACAACACATCATTATTCTAGGGTCACAGAAATTCCTTTCTGCACTGAATAAGTGCTGGTTATTGCCACCAATTAGTTACAAAAATATATCAGAACTATCATAGCAATAGACATTGCAACACACAATCATGAAAATCTAAACTAAAGCTAAAAAAACAGCTAGTAGTTGCCTAGTAGCTAGAAAATTGCTGTTAGCTGAACAGGCTAAAATAAAGATCCAGGCAGCCCAAGACACAACAAGCCTGACAAGTCCTACTTCTAAGGCTTTGCAGCATACAAAGCCTGTGACCTGTCACTAGTGATGGTATTTATGTTATCTGGATCATAAGGCTACAACACCCAAATACCTACATCAATATGTAGACATAAACAAAACTGCATACATTTGCACAGAAAATACAGGGGACACATGAAGTCAGGAAGCATTTTTATGGTCGTTGTTGCCATTGAACTGCAACCAGTAAATAAAACACAAGGATTTTCACTCAGTCAGACTTTTCAGTTGGACAAAATTATAGAAAATTTGGTTTTGTTAGATATGTTTGGATTGCAATGAAAAAAAGTGCCTTTGGATTTGTGGGTCATCGTCTCCTGTATCTAGCATGTATTATGGTAGACTGCAAACCTTCTTAAATCAGCTGCAAGTCTTAAACTATTTGAGATCTTTTATCAAAAGATCTTTTTATAATTTTTATCACACACGAATAAAGTGGTTATTCAAATCGTGAGTCTGATAGTAATGAGGATAAATAGATATGCAATTATATTTTTAAGAGGAAGAATTAAGCCACATTTTAAATTTTTAATGTTTATGGATTAAATTGTATATAGCAAAAAATGATCATAAAGTGGGCTCATCATAAAACAGATTTTATAGTATATGAAAAAAGAATATTTTTATCTGAAAAAGAACACTTCCAATTAGTTAAGCCAGAGATGAATGGACCCATTAGATAGAAGAGGATGAAGAGGATTTGTAGTCTTCAATCAACAACAAGAACAAAAATAATTATCTGCCAAAATTTTCTTCAAAAAACCAAGAACTAAAGTACTTTCTGGCCTGAAAGGATAGTTTATTGTGCATTATTGTGCTTTTTTCCACACATCTTAATTTTTATCTGAAGAAATATAAATCTGATTTTCCTCAGTTTTGCTGGCAAGGTTTAAGGAATAACTACTAAATCCTTGAACAGCTTACCTAAAGTTGTAAGTTTGGCTGATAAAAGCAATAGCACTTATACAATATAGTTGGAATAACCCGTGGGCATAATACCAGAGAATGTTTCCATTTAAGAAGTAGAAAGACATATAATCAGCATAGTAGATGGACTAAAATCTTGCTGTCAGTTTTTAAAATATAGTTAGTTGTAGGTAAGGAATCCCAGTGAGCCGAGTCTGTTTCTTTTGGGGCATCTTAGATGCCAATCCTAGTCCTTTTTAACTTAGTTTCAAAACCAGCAGTCTTGAAGAAAATGTAGCTAAAGTATAAATGAAATGTATCAATTACTCGGATATTGTGGAAGTGGTAAATAATGATAAATAATGGTCTATTTCTATGGGTGTCACATGACGGTGAAATGCAAACTCACATATAGAAATGAGAAACATAAGATATAACTACAGGAAAGAATTATACACTTCAAAGCAGGAGTGATACAAAAGATTTGGAGGGGGGGATGATAATAGTTCACCAGCTAATCAGAAAAGCCCAGTGATGAATTGTAATCAGTGAGCTGATGCACTAGGGAATATCACATAAAGAGGAAATGATATCATCATCCCATGGTGTACAGTCCCCTAGTCTGATGTCTAGAGTGAAAAAAAGGATGGTAAATTAGGGA
>NW_010287488.1:5729-52023 GCF_000700745.2 Antrostomus carolinensis
GAGAAAAAATATATCTTAGAGACAGACTCTTCCAGTACTTCATTGACTTAACATATCAAAGGAAAGGCTAAGGTGTTACTTCCTCCAAACCTTTAAGTACCTTGAAGTCTAGGAAGTGGAAATCCAATAACAGAGACTTCTTCCACCTGTCTGTCAGAGGTGTGACAAGATTTAATGGCTGGTAGCTAACACCAGAGAGCTGTATCAAAAATAAAATGCACATTTCTAACAGTAAAGATAATGAATCCTCAAACCTGCACATTGGAAAGGTGTTATTTTACCCAGGAACTCAAACTAGATAATCACCATGCTCCATTTTGGACATTTATTGTGTAAGTCTTCAGAAGTAAAAGAAATGTTAATTCAGTTAACAAAACTTTCCTTTTCAAAGTGTTTGTTAATCACCAAAGGTAAATTGCTGCAAAGATTTTAAAAAACAAGTAATTCTTTTGAAACAATCTGAGCACCTTACATAAACACCTGGCTATAATGTTGCTGTGGTGCTTCAGTTTCATTAGTCTCAATTCATCATGTTCTTTCAGCCACCACTAGATTAAAGTCATAACAAATTCTGGAAGCATCCCTGAAATACCATTTCTGCTTTTCTGTTACCAAGAGCACCGGTGACTTCAGAGATCCTCTGTGATGTTGGCCCCTGACAGGAGTGATATTATTAGTTTAAAGATATGTCAATATATGCAGTGGTCACATCCAATGACAAAAATGTATTTCCTAATAAAAAACCTAAAAATAAATAATAAAAAAATAAATCTTGACAAAGCTTGTTTTTCTTTTCTAACGCATGTCTTATTTAAAGGAAACAACTTAGCTGGTAGTTGTTTTTCAGCCCCTGAAAACTTGCTGATCCAACAAAAACTATATGTGAATCTATGTTTACTTTTGGAAATAATTTCTGTTGGAAAAATAGAAGCATTTGAAACATTTCATTTTCTTCTTGAAAGACAACTTCATTTCTAAAGTGAAGTAGACAGACTACAAACCTTTTTTAAGGGGTTTGAAAGATTCCTTTTAAAAAAGGGATACAAACAGCTAGAAATAAAACAACCTTATATTTTGTGTTCATACGAATGCTGTACAAACCTAAGTAAATTTGTTGATGTATTTCATTCTGATAAAGAAGCTAAATGTATTTGTTCATTATTTCTTAAATTTGGCCATGGATATGAACAAAATATTTTGTTTTCATTACTTTATTGTCAGTATCTTGTGACAATGTGCCTTGTGGTTAACAGCAGCTGCCCTATATTTTGGGATTTGCAATTAGTTCCACCCAGTAGGACAAATAGGTGATGATTTAGCTCCATTCGAGAATGCAGTTCCACCGAAGAATTGTATTTGGTGGCAGGAACAATAAACCACCTAAAAGCATAAGGCTGAGAGGGGATAAACAAATGCCAGAACAGGTTTCCCACATCTGCATTGCAGTCACTGAGCTCAGTGGGAAAGTTTCTGGTTTAGAGTGGGCATAGTACTGGCCTAGTAAAGGTATTTAAAACCTGATTGTTGCAATGGGAGGTTGAACATTATGAATAAAATAAACCCCTAATCTGTGCTGCAGAGGAGTATGGGAAATTTACTAAACGCACAAATACTGAATGTAATCTTTGAATAAATATATAAGCATGAACTGAAGAAGTATTGGTTTTGTCCAATCCTATCCAAGGATTTTATATTTTTAAATAGAAGTAGATTATAATAAATTTTGATCCCATTGTCTCTCCTAAAATAAATAACCTACTTCTCAAATCTGAAGAGTGTTAACAGCTCTTATCTGCGACTCTCATTGAACAAAGAGGAAAATCTCATTTTTTGTTATGTTCCTGAAGTCTTTTTTTGCAGCTGACAATGATTTCACTTACAGGATATGTCTGAACTCCAAAAACTAGCTTTGAGAAGGAGAAGATAATTTCTTCTTGTAGAATACTTTATGTTTTATTCCTCATCCATTTCCAAATTCCAGTGATAAACATACATTTCAGAGGTTCATAGTTTTGGCCAGAGAAACATGCAAAATCCCTTCACAGAGAGGTCACAAGCCTATCCTTCTCACTTGGACCCTGACTCTGTTTTGTTTTTTTTTTCCTCATGATATGCCATCTCACTTTCAAGTAAGGACATGATATGCCTACCAACATCTCCTACTAGACCTAATGATTCCCTGCTGATTTCATAGTTATATTAAAGAATGAAGAATAGTCTTATGACTAAAAGCTACAAAGTTTATGAATCCTCTTGCCTGATGGCATCCTGTTTAGGCATTGTTTCTGTTTTGGAGGATGTTTAGGCTTGCACATATATATAGGTACATATATATAGATTCTTCTATTCTTTAAGAAATTATTAATTATAATTCTTATTATAAACTTATATGATTTTTATAATTATTTAATAATTAATTATTAAATAATAACTTCCATAAGAAATTATTGGTTTGCATATTATTGTACTTGTTCTATAATTTAAGCAATACAAATTGTTCAGTATCTGATACAAATATTTTGTACCATGTCTTGCCTACAATCTTGTAACAGTATGGTTCTTACGTTGCTATACTTTTCAAAGCACTGAAATATACTCTTTTGGTATTTAAGAAATAGTAGAACTTTAAAAGATGGAATCATGTGAAGCTGACAAAAAACTCGGGGTCTCATGATGAGCTGGAGAACTAGACATGAAGTCCCATATCTAGAATAAGTAAGGTCAATATGTAGGGCAAAGAATGCTGGTTACATATAAAACACGAAGGACTATATTTTAGAAATCAGTAAGTAGCTCAGAAAATTGTTTGAAATGGTGAATAATCATTTTGACTTAACTCCATGATACATTGCAGTTGCTTAAAGAGAAATTATATGTTTGGGACAATAAAAAAGTAGCATAAGGACTGTGAAGCTACAGAAATATTGCATTTATGCTCACTTAAATATGATCAAGATCAAGTAAAGTAGTAACATTGGTTTTCTTTATTTATATATTGCAGTGACCTTTGCTGGAGTCATATTGATCTAGTGGAAACAAATATAATAAGAAATTGGAAATAATCCAGAAGGTAACTAGACTGATATAAGTATTATGAAAACCATGAATTGTAGATTAGGCAGTAAAATGGTTTAACCCAGCCAGTATGATTAAAATAAATTAGTTTAATATAGATAGAGATATAAGCAAATGTTTTTATTCTTAGTTCTTTTTCTAAAGTCAGAGAGAATTGAGCAATAGCTATAAATAGGAGAGGGCCTCGCACTACTTCCAGTTATGAGTTGTGAATTTTTTCCAGTGCCAGAC
The DNA here is from genome assembly GCF_000700745.2 of Antrostomus carolinensis. Taxonomy (NCBI): domain Eukaryota; kingdom Metazoa; phylum Chordata; class Aves; order Caprimulgiformes; family Caprimulgidae; genus Antrostomus; species Antrostomus carolinensis. The sequence goes on from NW_010287488.1 coordinate 9,036, forward strand.
CCTTTACTCTTCTTACTTCCTCCTTACATCATCAGCTCAAGATATTTACAAATGAAAATAGGTAATTTTGAATGTGATCTATACTGAACCTCAAAGCCACAAGATATTCTAACTGAAATGCTTGTCCTTACCAGCTCATGAACTTAATGCACTTGCTATACTCTTCCTGACACATTTCCCACCAAAGCAGAATACTGACATGTTACAGAAGACTTGTTTCAAACAATAGATGTTTAGATATTTCTGCATGTTTTTAATATACTGCCCTGCCATATTCTCCACTGAAATGTCTAAAACTAAAAAGGGTAACTTCCTTCAAAATACATACACTTGCATTTGTACATTATTGCTTGGGTTCCATTGGCTCTGATATAATTGCTTCCATATCTGTAACTTAACATTAATTTCAGACTAAATTTCTGGAAGTTTTCAATAGGCATATGCCAGTCAAGACAAATTGGGGTGATGGTACTCCCTTAGTGAACAGCTTTCTAAGTAAATTTATTCATAGTAAAAGATAATGTCTGGACCAAGGTCAGGAAATCTAAATCTCCACAGGAATAGCTGTGTGCAGACAGCTGAGGAAATAATTATCCCCGAATTTAAAAAAAAAAAAAAGAAATGGACTGAGGTCAATAATTATTTCAATTCTTTAACCCTAGAGAGTTATTGCAGACCCGGATAATGCTGGAAACTCATTAAAGGCCTAAAGGATGTCATTCCCATCTGAATTTCTGTTTAAAAATAATGACAGTGATGTTGTAGCAAATATGCCCTGAAGTTTGCCATTCTGTACATACTAGATCCAGGAATGTTATAACTGTGTAGGCAGAAAGGTAAAAAGTGCCAATAACACAGAAGGGCTTGCCTAGGAAGCTGAATGAGATTGTGGAGTTGAAACATATGGGTTCAATGGGCATGGAGTATATAATGAGATCATTTTACATATGTGCACGCACATATACACACAAAACATTTACTACCTAGGGATTTCTGAATGCTTTGCAAAGGCAGAGCTTTCCTCATCAGCTTGTGCAGTGCCCTGGAGTTGTGGTTACCAGGCTTCTGAAGGACAGTAGAAGGGCTCTACAGAACTCCCTGCACTTCTGAGAAAGAGGCTCCTCCGTTGTTGCAAACCAACAAACAAAAAAAACAAAACAAAGCCTAGGAGGATTTGTTTTTGAAATTTTTTCAGAGCCCTAACAATAAAGAAACTGACATACAGACAGTAAAAGTACAGCTCTAATTTGTAAAGGAAGTAATCAGTACAGATGAAGAGCAGATAAAAAGAAATTACCATCATAAGGGAGTAGGCAGAAATGTAGAAATGAAAATGCCTGGAATGTCTCCAACAGAGTTTGGTTCTCATGTTATTTTACTTATTAGAGACAATTAGGAGAGATTTGTCTGTTGTTATGAGTTCCTTAGATTAGATTAGAAGACTAAAATGTTTTAATGTGTTGGCCTTTTCCTGCCCTTGGGGAAAAAAAAAAAAAAAATGTGAATGCTAATGATGAGTAGAGTCTGAAAGGTTTCAAATTATCTGTTTGCTCTCTGTCTGCTCCCCTCTACTTTCCCCTTTTCTTTTCTTCCATATGTTTTCATCTCTACCTGTACAATTTCATCTGGGAAACTATCAGGAAGTCTATGAGAAATCATGAATTCGCATGAGACGCCATTAACGTCTTGATTTCTGCTAATATTTGTACCTGTTTGCAATGGAGGTGGAAGTAGATAGTTTGCAAAGGAAGTAGAAATGAGATTCTTTTAACAGTAACTAAATCATATTGACTGTCCTATCTGTCACACCCACACATCACTAAGTGCTCTCAAAGGCTGTAATCTGTAATGACAAAGATGGAAAATAGACCATTCGCTTGAAGAATTGAAGCAGCCTTGACTGCTTTTGGCAATATTTTCTTGACAGTGAGTTAAATTAGCAACAACAAATCAGTATCAAAGATATAGGCAGCTGTCCTGCATTTGTTTCACATAGTAAAATTTCCTGCAGGGACCTTCAGTGAAGAGACTAAGGGTTTGTGAACACCTAGGTATTAGCATTTGCAGAAAAAGTTGCCTGAAGGGCAAGTTACCAGTTGTCAGTTATCATTTATCTCAGAAGTAAAAGTCAGGACTCTGCAACTGGTGGAAAGGAGAAATTTTTGGAAAAGGAGGGTCCAGGAATTGTCAGAATTAGATGAAAAGTCTTCCTAATGTAGCAAGAACACCTTGAAAATAATATGAGCTCAGATTAACAACCAGCAGTGTAAGGGAGCCAGGTCTGGAGTTATGAGCTGTAGCTATTCAATGCCAGCAGAAAGCAGGCAAGGGAATTCTGCATCAGCTGTTAATTGTGCATGCAGAGGTATTAGTGAGAAACAAATCTCTGCAATAGCTTAGCCAGGACAGAAGGAAGGGACAGCAAAGACCTCTGCATCAGCAGAACTATAACGTTCTCTTATAACGTTACTGAATTTAAGCATGGAAAAGAAGGGAGAAAAGATAGCTCCCATGATGTATCAGAACAACCCAGAATCCTAACAATAATGAAGTCTTGTCTTGCTCCTCTCCAAGGCATTTTACATTTCTTTTCTGATTTCTTAGAGGGTGTTTTCTTTTAATGTCAGACCAATCTGGAGGAGCTGTTTATTGTTTAACAGTGATATATTATCTTAATACAGTGAAAATCTGACAGTTGCCAAGGCTGCTGGCCTCGCAGCAGTGATAGCTTCACCAGCAAAGTTTAGTGTGTCAGATGTGACCTGAGCAGCAGGGAGTTGTCCTTCTGACCCCATCCCATTCCTCAGTGCTGCCCAGCAGAGCCTGTCCCACCCTGCTTGAGGTTGGCTGCACTACAACCCTTGTCAGGTGTTCTCTGCAGGCTTCAGAGATCAGGAGGCATCCGGCTTGACTAAATCACATAACATCCAGGAGGAGAGACCTTTTTGTGTGCAATCAGGATAATTTCAACAAAACTTGGGTTATATTAGACAAAATATGACCACTTTGTCTTAACTACAGGTAATCCAGGTTCAGATTTGGCTAGTCATCTGTCAGCCTCTGACAGTAGAAATTCCATCCAACTAACTTACAAAAGCTTTGTGAAATCACATAGACTGGCATCACCGTATCTGTCCTTAAGGAGCAATGTGAGAGCAGGATTTCAGCAAAACAATCAGAAATAGCTTTATATTCTTTCTATTCATCCCAGAAGCTACCGTAAATATTTTTGCTCTTTTGAAAGCATGTAGAAGCTTTGTTCAACTACCTATAATAAAATGCTGATTTTTTCCTCTTTTATCTTTTTGTATGTGTGTGTTGTTATATTTTTTTTTTTTTAATAGACATAGCAAAGTAAACATCATTGAAAGACTTGTTTAAAGCATGTTTTTAGGAGGAAGCTATATACTGTTTGGGATTTAACACATCTTCTGGTTTCCTCAAAGTCTGCTTTGGTATATTCTTCCAGTGAGAATTTTGAGAGCTGCCTGTGCAACCGATGAGACTCACACATCTCTTGTAGCTTCCAATCTGAAATGCTGACAAAATGGTTTTTTTGTCATTTGATATCAACATACTCACAGGAGGGAGAGATAAAGTATAATGTAGGAAAAAGCCAAAATTGATATTTTCAGATGAAGGACTCAGTCTGGTTCCTATCTTGTCTGTTATGTCCTTGTCAGTTGGCACAAAACAAAAGAAATATCAGAAGATCTAGTTGCCAGGGATATCCCCAATTACAACCTTCAGTTGCATTAAGCAGCAATATGTCATACACATTTTCTCAGCCCTCCTCTAGTCCTAGGCTTTGGCAGCTGGGGTACAATAGCTTCAGCTGCTTCTCTCAGGAGAACTCTTGACAGCTAGCATCACCTTTACATGTCATTTCAAATTGAACAAAGTTTTATCTATGTGACAATTTACACTTTAGTTGCCAACATGAAAGGAAAGTTAAAAGATTATGAAATCCTCACAGAACTAGGTCTCTGATTGCACATGGAGTTTTAATTTCCTCTCCTGTTACCGCACATTTCTGGTCCTTTTTGAAGTTGCAAAGGAGATGATGCCAATGCACTTTTCTCCTCTCTTCCAGAATCAGTTTTGAGCAACAGGAAAACTGTAGAGGAAAGACATATGCTAAGAAACACCATATATAAATAAAAATAGATGAAAATACTGTTTTAGCTTCTACAGACTTGACAGTACACACTGGACAGCTGTGCATACTTCCGTACATAATGGCCAACTGAATTTAATCTAATACAGCAAGTCTGTCCTGCTGTCCTAATAACATCCAGGGATACTAATAGAGTTTCCACTTGTGAAATTGCTTTTTCAAAAAGCATAGTGTTCAATTTGGCTCTACAGCTTTTATTCCTTTAAGTGTCAGCAATTTGCTGAAAATATTATTATTAGTTATAATTTATTTATTACCTCCCTCAAAAATTCCTAACAATATTTTTGAACTCTGTCATTATATTTAGAAACACTACTGAGCCTAGCAATTGACAAAACTGTGTCATAATAACTTGGATGTATGCTGCCTGTGGTTTTAACATAGCAATGTCATTATTTTGTCTTATAACTTTATGGGAAAATTGGCCTCTTTGCTAAATCACAAAGCACGTATAGTTATGCAGACAACAAGTTTTATGCAATAACACATACAGAAATTACATTAAAAGAGTATCCCATTTGCAGCATCAAATTGGCAAATGTTAGGAGCTGCCAGAATTAAGCTGTGGAAACGAAGCAATGTTTTGGCAGGGAAGGTTCCTGTGTCCTGCTCTAATCTGATGCTTACACACGGGAAAGAAAATGATCATTTCTTTCCTTGAAGGTTTCTGCTCTGCTTGCTCTGCACCCTAGACAGTTTTGATGATCACATAATTTGAAATTTGGGGAAATAAGTTTGTTCACAATAGAAGTTTTTACTCTAGCATTTCTAAACTTATGTGTGCCACTTACCAAGACTGATTCCTTTTCTTTATTTTTTTTTAGGAAAAAGAGCTTTCTGGGTTAAAACTCTCAGACCGACAACAGATGTAATAACCACCTGAAAAAACAACCAAATCCTAGTTAATAGTAGTAGGAACTGACTATTTTCTCCAAGAAGGTCTCTGTGGATGGGAACAGTGTCCTGAGCACTTCTGTTGAGCCTTCAGGCTGATCGAGAACCAGCTCACTTTCCTCCAGAAACCCAACATCTGTGTTGGAATACTGATCAACTCTCTTTTGCTCAGTTCAGAAGCCCCCATCAAACACTGGTGGAATAGATTCCTCAGGGACACCTCCTAACCTCTGGGAACCCAGCAGGGCAGGGGGGTGCACAACCACAACAGAGCCAGCTGGTGAATTTGGGGAATCAGGCATTTTGTGTTGAATTTTTAGCTTTGAGGGAAGAAATTTGAGAATTTCACAGGCAGCAAATCACGTGCATATATCTGCCATGAAGTCTAAATATGGTGTAAGGCCATTAATGGAAATGGTAAAATTGTTAATAATGAAGCAGAAAAGTCAGAAGTCTTTCATATCTATGTTTTATGTATCATCTGCATTTGGAACAAGGCAGGCTGATGTGTTTGCACTATAGTAAAAACTTGAAGCTAGGATTCTTGGTCCCTCCCGGCACCAAGATCTCCAGCACTTTAAGGAGACTGGAGCAAAAGGGGAAACTGACCTTGTCAGCCAAGAAGATTGAAGAATCAGAAGGAAGAGAGTCCTCACTGTAACAGCACCAAAACCCCCTTCCTCAATACCTCACAAACTTAAAGCTCTTGTTATAAAAAGGTAAAGAGTTTTACATCTTCTGAAAATCAATCATAATTATAGTGTGTGAAGAAAACAGTGCTGCTATAAGCTGAATCTGATCTCAGTGTGACTCCAAGCTGGGAAAGAGCCCGCTGCAGCTGTTCCACTGCATTAGAGCCATCAGCTTCACCTCATTAGGAGAAGCATTCACCTTCCTATGAGATCCCTGCTGCATAACCTCCTGCCCTGCCACTGAGACAGGCATGGTATGAGCACAGTCGCTTAACCCCTTGTGTTCTCAGCTACGCTCAAATGTAGGGAACAGAAAGCCACAGGAACAGCAAGAAGAACAGCTTCTTGGCAGTACTGGTGTCTGAATGCAAGAAAAATATAATTTTACATATAAAAATATTAATGATGCCACTGTGTGTCTCACTGTCTGACAGAGCAGCATCTGGTGGAGCACCATGTGGTACACCAGCAAACATGGAGCAGTCACTCTGGCAAGAGAAATTTTATTAAGAAAAGAAAGAGGTAATGTAAAAAAATACCAAATTTAATCATTTATTCACCTTAGAGTAGTCTAACATAGACAAATGTTCCTCTCAGACTAAAATCTATTTTGTATTTTCTGAGGGAACAGGAAAGAATGCAGTGCCTCCTTATATTTAGATACCTTTTTCATCAGTCATATTTGATTTTCTTTATTGTAGAGCTTTTGTTAGTAATTTTCTCTTCCAAAACAAATGTACAAAGATAGTATGTGTATTTTATTGACATAAGGTATATGAATTGCTCTGAACTTTAAAACGTTGGCATTTGGACAACATGTGCCCTCAGACACATGGTCTGAATCTTGGGATTGTCCTATGCAGGGACAGGAGTTGGACTCAATGATCCTTGTGGGTCCCATCCACCTCAAAACACTCCATGATTCTACTTAAAAATCTTCAAGAATTGTAGTTGGAAACATGTTCACATGGTTACTCACAGATCTGAGTTCTGATGTACACCTTAGGGCTGTTAAAAAACACAAATTGTATTCATAAATGTCTGGAGATTGTATGAAGCAAGGCTGTATTACAACAAAGGTGAAATCCTCTTTTGTGGAGTTCAGTGGTTGGGAGGTTTTTTTTGTGGGTTTTTTGCATTATTTTTTAAGCAATATTTGGCCTCTTTTATAAAATTTACTCATTCAGTGTTTATAGACTGGTAGATCTGCCTTTACTATCTATTACTTCATTATTTTTGGGACTTTTTGCAAAAAAGTAATATAATCAGGGCCTGACTTTCCTTTCATGTTATACAAGTTTTGCTAAGGAACAACCCCCCAGACTCCAAAGTCACTCTGTTACGGAAATGAGACTGTTCAAATGGTTCTGAGCTTCCCTGGTGTTCAGTTCATTTGCCGCCTCTGAACATGAACATGTTCCAGCACAACAAACATGTTTTGGTGTCCCTTCTTCACAAAAGGGCAGAGAAGGAAGGCTGTGGAGGAAGTCCAAAGATGATGGACTTCTCCATGTTCTTTTATCTCTGAACATGTGTGACCCACATTAGGTCTGAGAGCAGCAAAGGTAGAGCCATGTTCTCTTTCTCCGCAGTGCATTACTGGAGTTTTGATCCCTCGCCCATGACCGGCTGGAACTGAGATCTGTACCTCACTAAAGCTCTTTGCTTCCGTAAACACAGCAGGAAATCTCTTTCCTATTACCAGGCCTTCCACTCTTGGGGAATGAGGGTGCCTTTGGAAAAGGGACTACTGCAGGCTGTGAGGGTGGATATGTTGCACTGTTACTGGGACACAATGGCCTTAAATGAAGCCAGAGCACAGGATTGGGTTTATTCATGTGCATAATTCCTACAAGGCATTTTATAAACTATGTAGAAGGGTCAGGTAGTGGTGTGTCTTGTGTATGTCTTATAAGCAGTGAAAAGCAATGTGTTTCTCGGTCCATGATTTAGAAGTAAAAGCTAAAGGAAAAGCTAGGACTGACAGAAAGAGAAGCAGCTTCAAGCAATCTTATCAGAGAGAAAATCCTATTACAAAAGTTTTTATTTAAGCTTTTGTTATTTTGGGTCCTTTCCTAGTGGCCATAAACTCTGCATATATCCTCTGGTCTGTGCTATCGGAAAGGAACATACTTTCTTCTCACCTATCCCACGAGAATGGAAAGGGGAGGGGAGAACTGGTTGCTGCTTGCTCAGAACCCACAGAAGAAATTTTGGATGAATTTGCCACAGCCTTCTCTGAGCTCTGAGACTGGTCCCATCGCCAGTAATCAGTCTGACAAGACTGGAGCATAGCCCAACCCAAACGTGGCACTGCTTTATAGGATAACTTGAGCTCTCTAAATGTTTTCTGTTCCTTTCATTTAATGATATTATGAAAATCAGACAGTATCCAAAAGACAGTTTCCATAGTGAATCAGTGTCTGGTAAGATGGAGCAAATCAGAACACTCAAGAAAGGTAGTAAAGCATGAACTTGGGTAACAAAGACTACACCTCCACACGTTTTGATCTGGAGCAGCAGCATGGAGATACTCAAAGTTAGTTCCCTTTGTAAACCTGTTTTGATATGTACTAGATACATTCCTTCTAAATCAACACAAACTGGTTGTTCCTCTCTGAACTAAATGTTTTCCAACCCTTAACAGGTTACTTAGCTTACATAGTATCCAAGCTAAAGGACATTCAGACAGCTTTGATGATGCAGGCAGAGGGATTTTTTTCCTAGACTAAAACGAAACCCCAGAAATGCACTGACCAAAAATACAACGCCCCCAGCATCAACCGATTCATTCTTTTTGGGCTCAATTGCTTGCTAATGTGGACACACTGTGAGTGAGCCACCAGCAGCCTTCTCTCACACAGATCTCAGCAGCAGAATTTGATGCTATTAGTGTTTATATCCCCCTTCTTACATACATTTTTCCGTGGTGATGACTAATGAAGTAGACCATTTTTGACAACAAGCATGCATGTGAACATGTTGGAAAACAGTGTATGCACTTTATGTTACATGAGAGGATACAGAACAAGGTGACATTTTTGGAAACTGAATTTCAAAGGATGTGGGAATAACACAGACCATCTGTATAGTCACTTTTTTTTTTTTTTCCCCTCTCTTGAAAACATGAAATTTACAAACAGGAATATGTTATCTGGCCCAGCCTGTCTGCTTTTTTTGGTTTACCCTAATCTCACTTTCCTGTCTTTTTGCTCTATGACTTGACCCTTTTGTGCTCAAGAAGGAAACCTGAGGCTCTCTTGAACTCATTTACACTTCTCAGCCTCTGCCTTCCCTTTGATTATTTATTCCATATGTTCAGAGCCCTTTCAATGAAACAGCTCTTTCTGAGTTTCCTTCGTTTAGTTTATCGTGCCATCAGCTTTTGACTTCTCTGTGTGAGCCATTTTGCAGATTAAAAATGCTGGGTTTTACAAATATAAAGCATTTAATATCAACAACACCATGAGGATTGTTTTGTTACTAAAGCAGGGGAAATAGTAATAATGGTAATGTAGAATCATAATAACATTTTTAGTTAATTTTTTTCAAAGAACGGCAGTGAAGAACTAGAAACGCAAAGTTCTGACACTTTTACAAATTCCTATAATTAACTGAATTACCACATATCAGTCACCATGAAGAAAAATAGATTTCTAAAAGTCAGATGTCTAAGTCTTGAGTTCACCACAGTGAGTTCCCTTGGCTAATGGACCAAACAGTTTATAAGACCCAGTGTGGACATATTTTACTAGGAGTGGAATTGCCCTATAGGTGCTTATGTATCTCCATTGCTTGCAAAAGACACCTATGAAGTCTTATTCAAAGTTAGATACCTAATTCTAGATGACTTAATTACAGCTGATGATTTCCACACCATGTGTCTACAGCTCCACAATAATATAAGGTAATTTGAAATAATAGGATTGAGACGTAGGTTTTCATTGTGACTCCCCATTCATTACCTTATGCACTGGACCACTAAGCCAGAAATTGTAATGGCTGTAAAAGCAACAACTGAAGAAGCTTCAGTTTCAGTTTCATTAAATATTGCTGAAGAAATCAGGCATGTGACTTCTCCCTGCTGGGTAACATGGTGAACCTAACTCTGAAGATGTGCAGCCACTGCCTGAGAAATGTGGCTGACAAGGAGCAAGCAGCTGTTAGCTCATAAACATTTTGAGGCCACTGCAAAAGGAAGATATGAATCCTCAGAAAATTCTGCAACTGTTTGAGAGGCTCAGATGCTGAGCTCTGTGTGGGATGAAGGGTTTTGCTAGGAATCACAGACTAAGGGCAAGATGTGACTTTCAGCAAAGGACTGGAAGGCAGGAAAAGCAAAAAGGCAGACTGCCTTTCCCTATATGCTGATGTAGCTACCGACCTGGGAACCCAAAATTACATTACAATGTAAAAATTGTTGAAATATCACTCACATAAAGAGTACTGTTGTTACCCTTTCTCCTGGGTAGGAAGCCCCTAGATGCAGAAGCAGAGTAGGAGGAGAAGAAGCATTTTGCAGTTGCAGCTAAGTATTGAGCAACTCTCAGGTTCAAATACAATACTTTTTTTCAAATATTTCTATATTTGTAATTTTCTGTCAATCCTTCTAATAAGTTTGCTCATTTATGTCTGTATTTTAGGAAAAAAAAATATAAATTAAAAAGCATTATATGACCATTCCCACTGAATCCAGTAACTTTGGTTCTATGAGATGCTTTTGCAAAGGATTTAGAGTTGCACTTACTGTGACTCCACACACATATGGACATGTGGAGTATCATGTACCTCTGCTATCCCAGGAGAATGTTTGATTCATTTGCAATGAGTGGTGGGAGGCTGGAGTAGACCAGCTGGTCAGATTGCTGGTGGGCTGCCTCTCAGTCAAACAGGCAAAACACCCCACTAGGGCAGGATGGAGCTTTGGCTCAGTTAAATACGACTTTTTCAATGCATTTTCCACAGATGCCTTCTGAGAAGAGCTTTGTCCTCCCCTTATGCTCGGCACTGTAAGCTAGCAAGGTCCTAGCAAACTGTATCATTCTCACTAGTGTGATCCAGCTCTGCAGTTCATTAGGACCAGAACAGACAGAAATTAAACAGTGCTGGAGAAATATTTGTAGGACTGTCTCAAAATTTATGTAAGTAATGTACTATAAAATATGTATTTTAATATTTGGTCTATTTACCTCTTAGGCCAAGAAATATATACATTAAAAAAAATTGTCTTACTTAAACAATTGGAGTTTGCCAAAATACAAGCCTATTTCATGTCCAAAAGTATGGATACCCTTGGGGAGCTAGGTAAATGTACATAAATAAAAAATGAGAGGCCATTATCACAGAGAAAACAGTGGTGAGAAACACTGTGCGTACAACTGGGACAGATCTTGGCAGGTATTGTATTTAATAACAATGCTTTCAGTCGGGAAATGTATGTTTTCGGCTATTGGCCCTGCATACTACCTCTAACATAAGCGATATATTATTAAACTGGATTTCAGTTTTATTTGACTGTAAAGTTTGTTCAGAAAACAGTTCAAACTGAGCATGCTCCCTTTCCTTGCTTGAGACTAGCTTTAGGTTCATATGCCAGCATAGTCATGGAGGCCAATATTTAATATGTTATTTTGATACTTTTATAAAGAGAGGAAGTTATACACAATTTACATGTCTTCTTAGTTTCTACTTCACACTGTTAAAAAAATAAGTAAAAAGAGAGAAATTATTATCTTGGTGGGTCTTTTTTTTTTGGTTGGTTGTTTTTTTTGGTGGGCATGTTTGCCAGATTGCAGTGAGGCATATGTGCTATGGAGGAAAAATTTCACAGCTTGAAAAAAGGCAGCATCTGAGTGGGTTTTATTTCCCCCTCAAAAGTAAACAGTTTTCACAATTAACCTCACTGCTCTGTTTATATATCAAGTAAAATGTGGAGAGTACACACAGTTGTTCTCATTATTTTTTTATAAGCAATAACGACTTCATGGTTTATGCATTACCAGGTCTTGAATTCAATGGGAAGCATATGCAGAAACACACTTTCAGTCTTGTTCTGTGACAAAAGAGGTGGGAAGCCATGGAAGAAATACATTCTGATTTATCTGTTATATTGTGGTTCCTTTCTCTCTTTCTTGGTGTTCCTTGATGCTATATGCCCATAAAACAGATAATGCTTCTAAGCTGCCTTTTCCACTCAATATTAATCTGCACATATTCCACAAAGTGGAGAAACACAGTAGGAAAAATGTACATAAAATACTGCGCTGTTACCTCATGGCTGTAGAAACAGACAAGCCCTCAAAGCATATCTCGACATTCAATATGATGTTACAGCTATGAATTTGCAGTCATTAAGGACTTTCCTAGGAAATGCCTTGCCTGCAACCCCTTGTCAAATATATAAGTTAAATGTAGTACAAAGAATGTAGGCATTTAAATAATTCTTTAACTGGGTATTCTGTATTTTTTGTTTTCATTTCAGAAGGAGAGAAACATATCTTTTGGCTATAATGATGAGGTGATTTTAAGGTATTGAAATTCACAGCTATTGTCTTTTAAACAAGTGACACTGGTGTCATAAAAAAAATATGGGTAATACGGTAGCATACAGGTGATAAGCTGCAACCTGGTTATGTAGTGCTGTGCACCTAAAGATAGATGCTCTTTACATCTTTATTTTGTTGCTAAAGTAGTGAGATGATTTAAAAAGATAAGACCCTGATGTACTCAGTGGTCATGAAAATCAGACCAATTATTTACCACTTAGTTGCTCTGAAGCTTTTATTTGGTTACATGTTTCTAAAAATGAGACTAATGGAAAAACTGTAAAAGTCATCTGAGAATCTAGACATGTGGTGTTCCTGCATCCCCATCACAAGACTGAATCTAGTACTTTCTAGAACTTCATCATTTGATATTTCATTATTTAGCAGTAAATAATGGTTTAGTAGTCCATTCTGCTCCACTGATCTTGAAGATACATACATGATGTTGCCCTGTGCAAAACTGTCATTTACCAAAAGCTGCTACATGCAGCATCCCATAAACTATTCAGCTTTTCCTTTCAGATTAGCTGAGTCTGAATAGAAATAATCAAGGAGTCACAAGTATTGCTAAACAATGTTTTTCTCAAGCGTATGCTAGTCTAACAAGTGCTGTCCCCTCTTCCCCTCATTCCTATTACTATCACTTGCCTTCAGTGCAGATCGAGCATGTGTGCAATCCTCCCAGGGCATTGCCTTGACTCAGCATCTGCTGATGTGAGTTGCAAAATGGGCTTTGACTGTAATGAGATGATACTAGAACTGAAGTTTAACCATTAAATGCTGAGAAAAGGGAGACACATATGGATGATGCTTTCTCTGCCTTCTCTCATCTCAAGCAATACAGACTAGGTTAGCAGGCAGGAGAGGGCAGCTCCTTACGTGAGACTTTAGCGTGAGATAGATTGTTCACCTCACATAGAGCTCAGACCATACAAAGCTGGAGTGAAGTAGAATTGCAATAGACGGCTTGGCTCTGAGCGTTTGCTATGTAAAATGACGATCAAGTAAATCTTTTTAGTTCAACTCTAACAGTTAAGAGCCCCACTATGACTTAAATTCTCCAGAAATACAAAGGTAAAGACATCATGAGTTGAAATGATGAAGAAAGCTTTCCAGAAAAAAAAAATAAAAATCAGAAATGTATTTCTTGTAATAGCAGTTTCTGAAGTAATAGAGGTTTGCCATTGTTTTCAGTTAAGCTCAGGCAAAAGACACAATGCAGCTATTGCAGACTCTAGAAAAGTACCAAAGACCACAGGAAAACAAAAGATAAGTGGTATATTTTAAAAACAGACTGCAGGAAGATGTGACTATATCGAGAACTTTCTGGAAAAAAGACAAAACATCTTACAGTTTAAGAAACCGAGTCTCTGATAAGATATCAAAGCAGGATCTGAAACCAAAACTTGGATAAAGACTCTTAGAGGAGTAAAAGATAGACTTTGATGAAGCAATTAATATTTGTTTATATGCATGTCAGCACAGAGTGTCTTTAAAGTAGGTGGATAGTACTTTGATAACACTGCACACAATTGCAAATTCAAAATACCACAATGCGACAGAAGCAGAAAGATTTGACAAGTTCGAAGATGGCATCCAGAAAATGCTATCCAAAGAGCTGCAAGCATAAACCAAGACAATTTCTGACATTTGGGAAACAATGCAAAAGTACGTCACTTTGCTGGAACAAATGAGTGGCCAAGTTAAGACAAAGACACTGGTACCAGCATTGCTACCTCAGGAGAATTGCCCAAAGAAAAAGCAGGCAGTGTTGCAGCGAGTGATGACTGATCTCTCAACTTAGAACAACTCATGTATCTGTAACTTTAAGTTGTAGACCATACACAAGCTAACAAGGTTCACAAAATGGGGCCCTAACATTGTAAAGAAGACAATGGGGAACAGGAAAAGAAACTCATTCACCCTAAAAAACCACTTGTTTAGACATGTAATATATTTGAATTCTTTTTTTTCCTGCTTTCTCCCCACCAGATAAAGATGCAACATTTGAAAATAGAATTTTGGAATATACGTAGAAACTTCAGATATGCACTCTGGTGCCTGGACAGGGAAGCAAGGTTGAAGATAGAATATCAGTATCAGTCCAGTAAAAATCTTTTTGATCTCAGATGAAATCTGGATAATGATTTCTAGAGATAAAGTTGAATATCACACATGATAAACAAACACCTAAATTGACTAGCCAGAGATGTCAGGGACAGTGCATTCTCAAGCCTTATTACATCTGTAAGGGGTTATTCACAGAACTAGGCGAAATTTTGTATAGGAACACCTCAGGTTTCAACGGAAAATACATGCAAAAGAACACGTGAAATTTAGATGGAGGTAAAAGAAATGTAAGAGAAGAGGCAGAGATATTTTAGAGTGTCCTCAGGGAACATTAGGGATTTATTCCATATGCAAAACTGCAGGTCGAGTCAAGAGAAAAACACATTTTGGTAGTAAACTGGGAATAGATTAATTTATTTTGCCTGTGAAAAATATTTCTTATTTTTATTACATGACTTTATTAAAAAATAGCATATCTTAATGTGTGCTTATGTGCAACATATTAACTTTTCCTAAAGTGACAGACTTTACATAATATTGAAATTTTTTCAGTGGATCTAAGCATTTTGCAATGAAGTACAAATTTAAAATACTTTAATTTCATAAAATGACTACTGATGAAGGCTTTCAAATTAGAGTCTAGTATGCCATACAGTTCAAATACAAAATGGCTCTACCGTTGCCCACGTGGTGTATACCCTTGCCATTTAGTTTCAATTTAAAAGTGAAAACAAGAACTGCTGCACTCCTGGACACCAGTGCCAGAATCACCAGGAATTACTGATATACAAAAAAACAAAATAAGAATAAATAAATGCAATTTGGTGTCTCAGGTGCCACCATCACCTCCAGAAAATGATGCAATGCCTATTTATGATTGCAAAAAATGGTTTACAAACAGCAGGGATGTGGCAAGATGTGATTTATGTTCATTTTAGGTTGACTGCCCTGGTAGACACAAGTTACGGAGCCATTTTCAAGACAATAGAAATACAAAGGCCTGTCATTTGCCCAGGAAGGTCTGAGATGAGCAAGAACTTCAACAGAGACAGATGGTTACCCATCACAACTAAGATAAAACATTCACCATTTTGTCGCAGCAAAGGTACCTGTATTTCAGGGTAGATGAACAACAACACTTCTCTCATTGTCTAACTGAATACATTTCAGCAGAGTTAACAAATGAATCACAAATACTTGTAATATCGTGTGGGAATAAGAGTATTGATCCCTATAAGTGGCACAGGATGTTCACATAATGATATGCAACAGGGAAAAAGTCTCCTTAAAAACTTTCTACTAACAGCTTCTGCATTCACAGAGGTACGTTGTTGTCCCTACTTTTAGACATTTGAATTTCACTCTCTGTGATTTTTAATTTAAATAAAGCCCAGTCATCTGCTACCATCTTATTTATAGCAAGACCTTGCTAAGGGTCTAGATAACAGCTCAGTAAAAGATCCTTCTGCTAGATGTACTTTATATATACATGGGTAGGTCTCTTTCAAGCTCCACAATTTAATTTACTCCACACTACAGTAATTCAATCTGATCCCCATTCAGTTACAGTGCTTGTTAGTGTATCATTGACAGCATTTCCATGTTTGTCAGAACTCCTGCTAATCTACTCACATAACGCCTCACAGATTTACTGAGGCTGCCTTTTCAATATGACTCAAGTGACTGTACCTATGGGAATGCTTGAAAAAATTATGAACTCTGCACATTTTTCTGTTTAATTCAGACTGGGTTTGTGAAGAGTGTTCTTCCTTGATCATTTTTCTTAATTCCCAAGGTATTTGGAAAGCAAGGTTTTATTTTAGGATCACACATCTTTGTTATGCTAATGTTGTTACTCTTATTTTATGAAAGCTGTGAAGAATCACTCAGGCAACAGCTAGAATTGTTCATGTGTTTATCTTTGATTTGTTACACCATTGGCAAATATTGAGTTGTTTATTAGTACTCATAAGTCACAGGACTGCCCATCACTTCTGTTAAAAAATAGAATAGCACCCAGTGGCACAATTAATCTGAACTTTACACTTGGTTTTCAAGGACTTTATATGTCTCAGCTTATTACTAAGGCAGCATAGAAAACATAGGGCTAAACTGTGCTTCTTCCTGGGGCACATGATCACAGAGAGGAAGAAAAAATTCCACTGTTAAGCAACACATGTTGTATGTATAGTTTTGGAGGAATTGTATTAATCTTATATTGAATCATTGATGTGATGTATGTATAAGAGTGGGAGAGGAACCAAATCAAGGTAAAACTCAACAGCTGTGCCTCTGTCAACTCAGCACAACTGACTCAGGAAAGAATGGAAATATTATGACCTGGGAATGTCAGCACATATGGTAGCCACATGGTTAAAGAACATGAGCTAACATGTTTTATCAGGGTTTGTTAAGCAGTTTTCAGGAAAGTTTGTTCTCTTTCTGATCACCTCATGATTCCTGCACCCTCATTTCAGTTGGGAAAAACAATTATTCAGTGACTGAATAGAGACACTGGTAGTCAAATTATAGGAAGCAGTTTGTCCATGCTGTGAGAATTTCTGAGAACTAAAACTTTTCACAAAGTCAAAACCTGAAATTTCGAGCTGGGACAGTTTAAATGTTTTGTTACAAATAAACATTATAAAACATATTATTTTGTTGTATATCCAAAAAACATATTATTTTAAAATGTAAAAATGAAGAAGAGCTAACCAAATTTATTGATATCAAATTATAAGACTTTTAAAATCTAGTAATATCAAAACTGGAGCCAATTTAATGTTTTTTTTAACTTTAACGTCTTTTTCAAATTGAATTTGATTTTCGATATCTTATCAGTGCACCCTCAGATGATAAAAAAAAACCTGTGGATAAATAAATTGCGAAGAAGCAGATCATCTAAAGTATTGTAAAATTAACATAGCCTCCTACCTTGAAGAAATTAGCAAAGCAATTGAAATCATGAAGAATGCTAAAGCTCCTGGATCCAGCAGAGACATTTAAATTTGGAGACATGAATCATATTTAAATATGGAGTTAATTATAGAAATTCTTTAACAACATACGGAAAACTGAATGGTAATTATAGTTCATTACTATCTACATCAGTAAAGGCAACAATTCAGATTTGGCAGTTACATCTCATATCAGCATGCATGGTGTCTGGCAGCCTGAGCAAACATAAGATTTCATCACTGGCTGCACAACTCTATCAGCTGTAAACTATCTAAGTAGATGTGTGATCTGCAATACAAATAACGTACAGCTGATGGACTATTTGTAATTAGCAGTTGCAGAGTAAACAGCACTGTATTTCTGATACTGTCCTCAGTACATGGGTGAAGCCGTTATATGTTGTCAGTAGAACCAGTGTCAGGCTACTGCCATCTATTCTGTAATTTCAATCTAATCCCTAATCTAATCCAATCACAACTGACATTCAGGTGACCAAATGTAGATGTCTATAGTGTAGAATCAGTCAGTATAGTCATTGGAGGGTAGGGCGATGTCTACCTAACCTGATAGAGACATCAGCTTGAAGACACGATTAATAATCTTGCAACTTAATTGGCTACATTTACTAGACAAAATTTTGCTGTTAAATGTACCTTTATGATGCCTATCTTGGTCATCATACACATTTTTCTGTGCTTCTCCTGTTACCTGTGATAGGAAATGGAATTGTGTGACAGCTCAGCATCTATGCCCTATTAATGGGATCCCAACATGGCACCTCAGTTCTGGCATGCAGATACAATTGTAGTTATCTGCAAGCCTGGTGGATTTAGGACGTGCAACAGAAATCCATGAGGTATGATCTGCTATGTGTTGAGGAATACATTTTAAAGAGCTTATCGGGGGGAACATGCCATTGACTAATGCAGGTTATCTGGGGAGCAGATACCCACAAAACCATGATGACAAAAATGCAAATCAAGAATGCATATAGGAAACTGCAAGAAGAATCAAGAAGCAAAATTGGCAACATACTATTGTAAGATATCAACTCATTTTGTATATTGACAGTAAACTTTTGTAAGATGCTTATTCATCAAGTAGCTGACAGATGGCATTAGCAGAGCTTGCATATCTTTTGGTCATGCATCAGAAATTGTTTAGAAGCAAACCCGAATCAAACTTCAGACCAGATTAAACACTTTAAAAATCTCTTGCTGTTGGAGTGCCTAAGATAGATTTGCTATAAATAATATATATAGATCCCAGACAAAATTCTCCTGTAGTTTTTGTATTCCCTATTGCATAGTAGATGGCAGGATAACTTGGAGAATACACAGATTCTGGAAAACGGACTCCACAGTTATTGTAGCAAAGTGATGGTGAGACAGTCATACACATAGAGAGGAAATCACCAGAATACCAAAGCCATTGCTGTATGATCAACTGAGAAACAGAACACAGACTTGAAGGGAAAGCCTTCTGCTTTAAAACACGACCCTAAACAAAATATAAAATGGGAATCAGTATCTGGGAAATGTCAGCAGCTAGACTCCAGCAGCACAAAGAAGTCAAACTTGAAGGAGCTAATGTTGGAGAAAAAAAAAAAAAAAATCAAGATAGAATGGTGACACTTGTTTTTCAGCTGGTAAGAATCTCAGGGGAAAAAAAATTGCAGTAGATTTTGTGTGTGTTTTTCCTGTTTGCATGCTAACTCAATAGGAGGTTAGAGGATCAATATAGCAGAAACAAGAATGTTACAGATCTATCATTATTAAGACCAAACAAGGTGAGGGTATTTAGTGATTATGTGTTGGATTACAGACAAAATGGACATTAATCTTGTAAAGGATTTTTTAACTGTCCCAAAAGCAGCCCTTTTGCACTTCACCTGAGTCCCTGTGCGTCCACCTCTGAAAGCTTTTGGCTAACCAGTGAAATTCCCACTGCAGGCTGCAGTGAATGATGCACAAAACCACCTTGTTGTGGTTTAACCCCAGCCAGCAACTAAGCCCCACACAGCCGCTTGCTCACTCCCCTCTGTTGGCACTAGGAAGCGAATCAGAAAGGTAAAAGTGAGAAAACATGTGGGTTGTGATAAAGACAGTTTAACAGGGAAAGCAAAAGCCGCACACGCAAGCAAAGCAAACCAAGTAATTCATTCACTCCTTCCCATCAGCAGGCAGGTGCTCAGCCATCTCCAGGACAGCAGGGCTCCATCACACATAATGGTTATTTGGGAAGACAAACGCCCTCACTCTGAATGTGTCCCCTTCCTTCTTCCCCCAGTTCTATATACTGAGCATGACCTCACATGGTGTGGAATATCCCTTTGGTCAGTTGGGGTCAGCTGTCCCAGCTGTGTCCCCTCCCACCTTCTTGTGCACCCCCAGTCTACTCACTGGTGGGGTGGGGTGAGAAGCAGAAAAGGCCTTGACTCTGTTGTAAGCACTGCTCAGCAATGACGAAAATGTCTCTGCATTATCAACACTGTTTTCAGCACAAATCCAAAATGTAGCCCCATACCAGCTACTATGGAGAAAATTAACGTATACGAGACAAAAACAGCACACACCTGAACTCTTGACAGCATTTACATTGCAAGTTAGAATAAATTATCTACCAAAGCATGTTAGATGTTTGTTACAGGTTGTTATGAGCTTATATGAGATTTGTAGTTACATATGTCCTACAATCTTTGATGCCTGCATGCTGTCATCAAAACAGAATCATGAAAAAAGGTTTTGGTAAGTTTTACAAAGTTTTAGTAGGATGACAATTGCCAAATTATGAGCTGCCCCTTCTAAGAGAAACTGAAATAAAGAGAGCTTTGGAAAGCTTTCAGCAGCTTCATCAGTTTTAGTGTCCTCTGACTACACAAGTAGCTGAGGAGGAAAAGACTGGTTTTTATTAATTGGCTACTTTTAGTCATAGTAACCACATAGTAGTCATTAGTAGCCACACTGCCACTGCTTGCAGCAAATAATGTAAACAGGAAGTCTGAGTTTCAACAAACCCTACTTTTCTAAGGAGGGAGGTACAAGTTTGAAAAATTTCTGACCTATTCTGTTTGGTCTAAGTTTTTGGGTTCACACCATATCTTGCTTTTTCTTTAAACAAGATATTTTTTTCTGCATGTAGACAGTCTGTGTTATGAACTCTTATTAATAACAGATCACTAATCTCTGGAACTCAACAATTATTTCAACCCAGAACATCCACTTTGCCCTTCAAAAACCATGCTTTCTTTCAATAATAAACATCTAAAATAACAGCATAATTGAATGAAATGTAAAGGAATTATTTATGTAATGGAGACGTCTTGTTCTCATAAATTATTGAATAAGAAATAGCTGACAACCTGTTGAATTTTCCTAGGGCTGTGCTGACTTTCTCTATGAACCTGATATATGATTTATGAAAGCAGAAGTATCAGAGTAAAAATGATAAGAGAACCTTGCTTGCATGTTAATAATGAAACTTCAGTGAAACCAATATTTAGAAGTTATAAATTAGGTCGAACTATTCTGAGTTTTGTTGTTGTTTCTTTTTTTCAGTGTTTCAAACAGAAAATTCCATCCTTTTTCTATACTGGTTTGGTGGTTCAAGATGCCAAAAGGTTATCCTGGGCTCTATGCTAATGTTCCCCTTTCACACCTATTTCTCCTCAATTTCACCTACAGAAATGCTGTCTGTAAGCTATGACAGTTCCACCTTTAAGCCCAAAGCAATGATCTAATATAAAATTCCAGGCTAAACAAAGCCAAATGTAGCTCTCAGAATGCAGGTACATTGGGATATCAGCATCTGGAATTGTTCAAATAAAAGTAAAAACACTACAGTATTAGAAGAGTGGGAAGACCTCTAAAATTTGACATATTTCATATATTTACAAACCCTCTTCAATTTGGTTTTCAGAACACTGTATTTTATCACATTTGGCAATATTATACCAATATTCTTCCATGTGCTTGCTTATTTGTCTGGAGGAAAATCACTGCACTAATGCGTGACACAAAATATTTTGTGTTCAGTAATTCATACAACGGAAACAAACAATCTTCATGATTTGAAAGTAAGATCTAAAGGAATAAACAAAACCTCTCAATTTTAGGAGAAACTGCAAATTTTATTAGTACAACTTTGTGACCTCAGGCTGGTTATTTTCTATTGGCAAAAATAAGTCAGAGGTAAGCGAGTGATATTGACTGGTTTTTCAACAGTTATTTTTTCTTGCTGGACACTTCTCTGGTACTCTGTGTTTCTATATATAACTGTAAGAGGAAATGATTTTTTTACAAACAGAAGCAATACACAAGGCGAACATAGTTTATGTTTTCAGGGTTGCATAGGTGAGAAAACAAGATAGTAAGTATCTCATCTGACTGTTCCACTTATAGTTGGAGCTGTGTGGCAATGAGATGGCTGAAGTTTGGTGTGGATACAAACCCAGCAAAGTGATGGTGGGCTGGAAGACACAAGGGCAGATGAAGACGATGGATTTCTTAGAGCCTTTAACTTGAGAAAATCCCTATGATTAATTGCAAAAGCTCACAGCCTGGCATTGACTACAAACAATCATTTGCTATTAGATGATAGTAGGAAAGCAGAATATTTTTTCATATCCAGGCACATCCATGAGGTAGCAGTTGTTTCTTTCAGCTGTGAACTTTGCCTCTCACTGTGATACACTCTATCAGCAGATTTCAAAAACCACATGGGGCTCAAAGGTGTAGGTGTTCAGGAGGAAGCAGTTTATGGTCCTGTGCCTCTTGAACAGAGCACCTCGGAGATCAGAGAAGGTATTGATGGAGAATGGCACTGGAGTGCTCTGTTTTGCCTGTGAAGAAAGGCAAGACTCCCTTGGACACCTATCTGTATAAAAGGTGACTTTTCTTACTGGTACTGCAGCATTTAATGGAGGTGTTTGAACTGGACTACTGTCATGTACAAAACCAAGATTCTGCGAGTAAGTTATTCTCAGCAGAAATTTTTGGACTCTTCAATTTTCTCTGCCTGCAAACTTGATGACCTCCTAAGAGCCACAAATGGTCAGAGGGTCCTTTAGGGGAAAAACAGAAGATAATGTTTCTAGTTGTTGGTAAAATGTCCTCTTTTGAAAATTTTTATTTTCTGTAGTGGCTTGCTGAGATTTTAAAGTTTCTGGATGGTCTGTCTGTAAGGAACAAAATGAATTGCCAAGGCATGATTCACTATAATTTTTCTAAATAAACGTTTGGGATAGCTTTTCTGTGTAGAGAAATACAAATAAATAAAATAATTTCCCAAGCTTCTTGCAACCTCATATTGGATTTACCACTGAATAATTTTGTACAGGGGTGACAGAGTAAATACTGGGACATTTCAAACTGAATGCATAATTACACATGCGCTCACAGTTGCCTGTACTGTGCATGAAAATATACAGCCTGGATAAGAAAACTCCAAAACACTCAGGCTTTACTTCATGATTAAAATACGTTGTAAATGTATTACTTTATAATCAGTAAATGTAAAATGTTTAAGGCTTTGAATATAGATATTTTTAAAGATCAAGATAAACAATAAGTTGAATGAATCAAAGTCCTACACATCACCCAACAGCAGTGGGGAAAACAGGATGAGATTCTTCTGCATCAACAAAGGGGAGCCCTCATTTTCCTGTGCACTGGGTGTTCCCTGCATTGCCACCTGTGTCACAGCCAGTGACACTGGCAGGGATCTAGAATATTTCAGAAGCTTTAGGGGGGGATGAAACTTGATATTGAACTCTTTACCAAGTGATAAATACAGCATCACCAAGGAATTAGCTACACTTAAAGGCAGCTTTTCTTCTGGAGCAAGGGGAACAAAAGGAAGGGTTGTGAAGCTTTACGGCTGGCAAGAGTAGAAGCCCTGAAAAAAAATTAAATGTATAAGAAATTTAACAGAAAAGGGAGGGAAGTCAGTGCTGCCTTTGGATCTTAACAAAAAAAGCTAACAAGCAAGATTAAGAAAAAAAAGAAAAGGGAAGAGGAAATCATGGCTATTGTTGATTTTAATGGTAGCAACCTGTTGATATGGAAGAGCTGGAAGGGGAATGTTTTAAGGTACAAAAAGTGCTCTGAGTTCCTCAGAGGGGCTGGGAATGCTCAGGGTGGTGTATTTTCTTTCTGTCCTTCTGCCTGCTTGTGGGAAAGTAAACTATGAAGAGGCATAAGATAATAGGAACTACTTATAGTGCTAAAATATGCAAAAGCTGGGCCAGATCTCAAACACTAAATGAAACAAAGCAGTTTCTGTGGCTCAGACTGATTGCTGAACAGGAGTAAAACAGTACCCTGAAGGGAAAAATGGAGCAGTTCAATAACTTAATATGTCAGACTGAAGCTTATAGAACGTAAACAACATCCTAACATTGAGGTCATAGCAGGGAACAAAAACACTACAAGAAATGAACCTTACTATAGGCAAGGCATGTTAAAACAGATTCCTCAAACCAGGAAGGAGTTATGTGGGTTGCAGTTTGCAACACAAGTCAAAATAATGTCAACATTTGGAAAACAGGTTGTGCTGTCTCACCTTGTAAGTTTGAAGTGCTACTCCAGAAAGTCTTGTCAAGAAGGAATATCTATTGGGGAAGTCTCCAATCAAACCAGTTGTAAAAAGGTTTGGCATCTTCTAAGGAAGTAGGATGGTCCTTACAGAAGCCAGGGCAGTCAGAGAAGCACTGACCTCCTGGTTTTACACACCCTGCATACTGAGATGGAAAATAAATGAGCAGGTGGATGGGCCAGTTAATTTGGAGTTCAGAGGCATAAGCAGAAGAAACACCCAGAGCCTTCCACCAGTTTGATAAAGAAGAGACTCAGCCTTATGCTTATCTGCAGGTTCATGCTGTTCTCCAGAATTAGGATCCTACCTGACCTAAATCAAATAATTTTCCTGGACCAAAATGAGCATTCTGAAGGATGCAGCTGTGCTACTGTAGTTTTCCTAAAGGGAGTTGGTGCTTTTTATTTCAGTGAAGACTTCCTCACTTTATTGTACCTTTACCACCTAAGAATGTGGTAAAATAATAGCCCCAAACAGGGCTTTTCCATGCTACAGTTATAAAGAGAAATGCCTGCACATTTACAACTGCTGAGCTAAGCCCAGCAGCAGTATTGATTGATTACTAAGATAAATTAATTGATAGAT
Source organism: Antrostomus carolinensis (assembly GCF_000700745.2). Lineage (NCBI taxonomy): Eukaryota > Metazoa > Chordata > Aves > Caprimulgiformes > Caprimulgidae > Antrostomus > Antrostomus carolinensis. The sequence continues at coordinate 33,551 of NW_010287488.1, forward strand.
TAAAAAGAATGGTTTCTTTGTTGAATTGTGCCATCTGCTTAATAGAAAAATACCTGTCAGTGCATTATTTCTTGATTTTCTACAGCTCATCTTTGATAATTTAATTTTCTCCTATGAATGAAATAGGAACATAAAAAGTGCCTTAATATATATATTTGTGTTGTCAACTCTATATTTAAGTTTGCATAGAAAATTAATATGTTGCACTAAGTGATTGCTAAAGAGAGCTCTTCATGAGATGTAATAAGTAGATAAAAGATAAACCACTTGCAGCATAATTTTTACTATACTGGCAAGAAATTGTCAGTTGCACTTTTCTAGTCCTTTATAGTTGCTTTTTAAAATTTAGTTGTACGTCAGAGCTGGTATAAAATATAGTAAGATAGTGCACTGAAGCTATAGCATGTTGGTTTTTAATTAATAATCTTATAAAATATGAATTAGCCTGGTTAGCAACTCACTTGAAATCTAATTAACTTGCCTTAGCTATCTTGTTATGTGCCTGCAATACTAAAATATTTTTTACAAGGTTAACATATTAATAAGATTATGATTATGTATTTCTGTTCATTTTATTGTAAAACTTAGTTTGTCCTCAGATAAGCATTCAACATCAATTCAGTGAACTGTCCTTTAGCAAATCATTTGGTTGCTGACATACGAAATCTGATTTAATTTGAAATTAATTATTAAGTTCTTCTAGACTTAATGTTCATTTCATATTTTATTGTCACAGTGTATAAAGACTCTTAAATACCTTTTAGATGTTTTTAAAGAAAGAAGTAAATAGGTGGTTAGCTTTCTTGGAGTGAAAACTAAGAAATTTGCCATTCTAGCTCCACGTTTTGTGACAACTAGGGCTGCAGCTACAGGTGGAGTGAATCTCTCATTGTTAGGGAAAGGCTGGGAGTACTTTAAATAATCTCTTACTCCAATAAAGCACAAACAATCATAGTATTTCTTGTTCATAGAAATCTTTTCCTATACACTTTGTAAGAACCACTGAACATATTTGTATTGTGCTTACCAGACAGTTGAAAGGGCTTTTTTTGTTTTTTTTTTTTTTTTTAAGGCATTAAATATATTTAAAGACATTTTCATATGTTTTTATATGAACACCTGGGGTCTTTGTATGAGATCTGTGACTCTGACATAGTGAAGGATCATATGTGTGGTCTTCATAAAGAAAACATCTTAAGGAGTTAAATTAAAAGAACAATCATAAGGTGATTATTACCTTCTCTCCTCCCCCTGCAGGACCTATCACAGGGGGTACTCTCTGTCTCACTTAACAGGTTTAATGTAGCTCCAAGATTACCAACGGGAGACCTCACAAATAAAAATTTTACCTACCTCAGAGTAGGGGTGCTTCTCACAATTTTTTTTTATTAGTTGTTTTGGGGACATCCTGAACATCACTTCAGGTAAAACTAGAACTAACTAGAACTAGTTAATGACTATTCCATAATCATTAACTCTATTCAATCAACAAGAGAAACCTAGAAGAACTTATCTTTATATTAATGAAGTTGTGTTTAGTTTTCCTCAAGAAATAAGAGGATCCTTTTATTCAGTACTATAACCATCTATTATTTTGTAAATAGATAAACTTGCTTCTGTGACTTACGTAGCTCCTTTGATTTCAGTGCCACTATACCAATTTGAATCATGGATCATTCATAACTATTTTTTCCAATCTCTATTTCCTATGATGATTTTGCCTCTAGTCACACCTGTAAAATTTACATGTGCAGATACATGCTTACAAATGTATCATCAGCAAGTGTTAACTTTTAATATGACTATTTATATGAACAAGAAATAAATGAATGAACAGGAAAACTATTCCATAAATTTATTTTTTGCATGCTTACTTTTAGATTTTCACTAAGAAACTGTGTTAAGATTTTTCTAGCTTGATGAAGGATGTTATTATTTAAACGGTCCCAAACTAATGATTTAATAAAAATAATAATTAAAAGCTGAATGAATTTGCTATTAGAAAGGATATGTTTTCTGAAATTCCTCATAATGGTTATTTTCTGTTTTCAGAATCAATCTCAAGCATTTCTGTATCTTACAGGAAAAACATAGAGACACATAAAGAATAATATTATTCTCAAATTTTAATTTAAGGGCTTGCAAAATTGAAGTGCACAAAAAATTGGACTTTTGTGTGCTTTTATATATGTAACTGTGAGTTGTGAGGAACAAGATAAAAGTAAGCACATAAACTATAAATCTTCAATATTACTGCATAATAAAATTGCTATACATAATTCTTGTACAGTTTATCTGGAAAACTTGATTAAGATATACTGCAAAATGAAATGGCTAATGCCTAAAAATTTATGGGATTATATGGGGACACATTGCCTAAATTCCCAGTTTCCACGTGAGAAGAAATGGGTCTTGTTTGACTGTGTCATTGACATAGTCCTGTGAAGACAAGTCATGTGGCTGTATATTGCAGTTAATATTTGGGCTTGCAGTCATGAATTGTGTACAAGTACAGGTATTAATTTAACTAGAAGAAGGGCTTGACATTTTGAAAAGGAGGTTTATCCCTAAAACAACTAAATTTTAATAGAAACCTTAGATTAAGATCTGCATGACAGCTGTAACTGATGACTGGATCCTCCCAATCATCCAGACCCTAAGGTGTGGCAATACAATACAGTAGTCACATACTGGTCATATTGATGATCCTAGAGGTATTATTTTAGTAGAGATTGATAGATCTTTTCTCCTACACAGATAAAAACTGTGAACTCTAAGGACTGGTCATTCTGCATTTCAGAACAGGGGAACTGAAAGGACACATGCCCCAGTAAGTAGATCACACTCATGAGTCATGCACAAGCATGAGTATCTGTGTTCTACAGTGATAAATAAATGACATAAAGAAGATGGCTGGCTAAATAAAAAGTGGAGATAGAAGCAGCCCAAACATAGAAAACGTTAGTTCAAGACAATCCCAAAAGAGTAGTTTACTTCACATGATTGTTTCTGTATTTACAGAGATTTCCCTATTTCAAAGTGGTTTGCATCTGAAAAGAGAGGAATATAGATATCAAACAGAGGAAAGCATTGAGTGGAGGTGGCTCAGAGTATGGGAGAACAGATGGATGCTGCAGTAAGGAATCAAGCTGGGATACTGAAGGAACCCTGTGTACTCAGTAAGCCAAAAGGTGGCTTAGATTTCTGTTCTGATCGGCAAAATATAATTTCCTGTGGCTTCATTTAATTTACCAATGTGTTGCCAGTTGATCTTTGTCTTTGTACCACAGATGAGCACAATTAACTCGTCATGTTACTGTCTTAATATGTGCTATAATGTATCTGTGTGTTTTATTGTAACTCCTGTAAGATATGACAATTAAATAAATTAGTCTTGTAGATGCACAGATATGTTTAGGGTCCAAAAGTGAACTAAGAATTCATTAAGCATAAACAGTCTGTAAAGATATCTTTCAAATGTGCTAGTATCTGCTCCTAGTTAAAACTAAATATGTTTCTAACCAAAGAATTCTAAATACATATTTAGTTTTTCTTAGGTAGGCCTAAAAAATTTGGCCCTTGTTATATGGAAAAAATGGACATGTAAATCCTAGAGAATAATTGGTGACCATAACCTTTTTGAGCACAAATTTTCCAGTGATGTTATAAAGGACATTTCATTGGCTATTCCATAATTAAGAGGAGCTAGCATTTATAAGTGATATGAAATTGAACTTTCCTATCTGTCTTTAACCATCTTACATGTTTTTCTCATAGGACCGGGAATGTTTTTCATTCTCCGCTTTCTTGGTTTTTTTTAAACAAACATATTTATTTTATTACTTTCTGGAGATTATAATGTGAACACAGTACTTCAGACTATGGCAAGTGCTTACTTTTTATGATAAACAGATATCCAGGTTTATTTTTAGAAAGGTAAAGAAAGAAAATAATAATAATATGTGGCCTCTCCACCAATTAAAATCCCATCTGATTAAAAAAGGGAAAATGCAGTTTCTTTGTGAATAGCCTTGATATGTTCCCGTTTTGATCCAAACTGGGTGCTGTTTTTGGAGTGCGCTCTTGAAATGAAATCAGTCAAAAAGAAAGCAAAAATGTTCCCTTATCTCTGGTCCATATAACACCAAAAATAAGAGAATATAAATTATTAATCAGGGAGTAAACCGTCTTCCACTTGTTCAATAAAGTTGTTCTTGATAAATGGCCGTACCTAAGGGTAATTTATGAAGTACACATCCTATTTGGTATGGCTGAAGGGGTAAAATTCTCATCTTAAATTTATTGTGGACTCACATATATTTTCAGTCTAAGCTAGAATCTATCCTTCCTATGCTGATGTGTAGCATTTGTACAAGGAGCCTACTTAACTTCATTAAGGCTGATGGTGAAAGTAACTGGTCACAGCTAGGCACATGGTAGAATATATGATGATCCATAAGACAGCTTGCTTGTCTCTCTGGAACTCTTCTCCAAGTTTTACTTTTTACTCATTCACAGAATTTCTACCCTTAGCAATTACAACTGTCATAATTAATGTGTTAAAAATGCCATGAAAGCTATGCATAGGTATCAGTCCTTTTGTGTAAGAAATCATCTTTATAATTATTTATTAGAAGTTTCTATGCAGAGCTCTTAATCTGAAAAGAGATTAAATTCTAAAAGAAAAAAAAATGTTAAGGAAGGCTGGTACTTAGAAAAGCATACTAATCACATAAGCACAACACATCACAGCACAGGGGAGGACTGTGAAACACAATAGGAGTTCAGCTTGTTTCAGCTGTAAGTTCTTCACTGACCTCAGCATAAGACAGGAGCAAACAGTAGAAATCAGGTCACATTGTTGAGAGCATTGTAAAGGAGTATTTCAAGAAATCAGGAAGGCCAAATTAAAAAGAGGTGCATTTAGCAAGCTACGCCAGGAGTAACAAGGGCAGATTTAGAAGTGCATAGTGGGAAGTAAGTCTGAAGAAAGTGTTGGCCTACTCCTGAAACAAGGAAGCTAATTGCAGGTGATACTGAGAAGAACAAAATGTCACAGTCTTTTTTTGAGACAATTTTCCCTAAAAAGTTCAATTTATGACTAGAGGATTAGTGCAGCTGATAGGAGAGGAAAACCAGCAAGGTCTTCAAGTAGAACAGTGAAGGCAAAATTTAGAGATTATCAGAATAGTTAGAGGTTTGTCAGATCTCTGAGCACCACCGGTTCTCACCATGGAAAAGGACTAGAGGCTTCCTTCAGCTGCATGGCAGCATGCCCTGCTCCTCATTGTATAACTACTGGGGTATGAAATCTGCTGGAGGAAGAATGAGGAACTTAAAAAAAAATAACCTAAAACAAAACAAAAAACCCCCCAAACAAACCCAAAGAAACACAATAAAAGAAAAAAAAAAAAAACCTCCAACCAAAAAAAGGAAACATAGTTTCATTTAGAGAGGAAAACAGGAGCACAGGAATTAAGATTAGTCACATTTTAATTCTTTTCCCAGCAAAAATATGAAGCAAATAACAGAACTATATGTGAGCCTGGAAAATAACAAAGAGATAAATAACAACTAGGATGCCTTTGTCATGAATAATCATATCAAATAATATAAAGAGCAGGAGATTTCTTGGGATTTACTGGCACCAGTAAGGCTGACACCATCTCAACAAGCTAGGAAAACAGCTTTACAAAAGCCTTTGAAATTTGTGCAACACACGTTAGACAACCATATGCAAGGAGTAGTTATCTATCAATTTTTCCATTAAAATAAAAGGAAGTTATCAGGTGAGGCTTTGTAGAATCAAACTGCATCCACTTCTATCTAATATTTTCACTAATGAAGTGCATGATGTAACAGAAAATAGTCTTGTAAATTTTCAAGACAACATCAGATAGGGACTGTAAGTGTATTGGAGAACAAGATTAGAAAGCAAAAGGAAAATTCTTGATTAATTCAAGAAATAGGCTGAAAATCAATAAGGAAGTGTGCAATGAATATCAATTACACAATAAAGGACATAGGAAGAACCAGTTAAGGATCATTTCTGAAAATGATCTCGATTTAGAGGAGAGCACAAGCTGACTCAAGAAGGTATTGCTCTTATAAAAAATAAATTTATCTACAAGAAACCTGGACAAATCTTACCTTTTAATTGTGTTTTGGGAAGGCTTCAGCTAGAGAGGCATGTAATCTGGGGTATTACACTGCCAAAAAGATGTTCACCAGTTAGAACAAGCCCACCAGAGAATAATAAACATGTTCTGATATCAAGCAATATGATCCCTTGAGAAAGTACTTGGGTATTTTATTTGAAAAATGCTAAGATTGAATGATAGAATTGATGATATTTTTACAAGTGTATGAAGAGCTACTACAAAGGAGAAGACAACATCTTTTTTCAACATTTCTTTTTAATAGAACAAGAAATAATGGATTTAAACTGCAACATAAAAGACAAAGCCAGACAGTAGGAAGCATCGCTGTAATAAGGGCAGTGAGGGACTAGAATAGATTGCTGAAGTACTCGAGGAGTTTAATTGGTGAAGTTCTTTGAGAACTGGGTAGACAAATACTGGTAAGGAAAAACCCAGATACTGGCTATCCTCCCAGCAGATAGACTAGGTGGTGTCTTAAGCTTGATTTTTATTTCTCTGTGATTTCACCATAGACAAATGTTGAAGAATATTCCATATTTCACATTGACCTCTGCTGGTACAAGGTAGGAGAAAAGCTGGAGCTTCTAAAGCCTTGTGTCTGGGCTCAAAGCAGTGCTAGGTATAGACCAAAGACTTATTCTTAAATGTTCTCCTAAAAGTGTCCATCTTAAGGAAAGTTTGCTCAGTGATGACAATGAAACTACCTAGGGCTTTCAACCTCAGGTCACCAAGCCATCGAATCTCCTTACATCTTACATACAGTAGGTATTGTCCAAGTCCATATGTGTGTGTGTATATAGATATAGATACATATGCATGTGTACACACAGCCTGTATGTACAATACACTTTGTGTGTACACATATATCATATATATGATATATATACCAAGGCAGACATACATATATGTACAGTCAGTATTGTCCAAAACACAACTCAGAATACTTAAATTGTCTTTTTGTCCAGTGCTTATAAAGTGTACATAAAGAGCATCAGTTATAATTTAGCCAACTATATTTATGGTGTAATTATTCCCCGCCCCCCACCCCCCCCCAATATTTAGCACTAAAATTATCTGCAAGCAGAGAAAACATGAACATACATTAGGTGATGAAATGTTTCTAATCTAAAATATCATTTGAATATTCTATATTAATAGTAGAATAATCCTACTCAGCTATTAACGTTTCTGAGACAGATGTGGTAGGTTTCCTCTATAGTAAGAAAATTTGATGGGAAATCACAGGTCCCTGTGCCACATGGGAATTAATCACAGGTAAATTCAAAGGCAAATTGGCTCTGAAGTCTGTCACAATTGCTAAGGACAATAGCTCTTTTGTTTCTTCAAAGGAAGAATCCTACTTTCCCATTAGAATGTTTTTTCATCACTTTGCATATATTCTGGCAGACTAATTATTGTTATAGCAGGTATAAAACCTCTCCTTTTTTTCTGTGTTCAATACACAGAACCGACCATAATTTAGGACATTAGAACATCTGTCTTTGTAATAAGTATGTGCATGTCTGTCAATATCAACTTTCCAATGACTTAAAATTTTCAGAATTTCCTTTTCTGGTCATTCACGTTCATGAAGGTTGACTCACTGACCTACCAGACACTGAAGAATTCAGACTTAACGTCTACACAGTAAACTTAACTCCTCTATTTTGTTATAAAACTATGTTGTCCAAAAAATTACTATTTCTGGTAGTACAATATATTAGAAAAGGAGACTTATATGTTAATTAAGCATGTTAAAATAACAAGGAAACAATGAATAGCCTGGGGAACAAGGAGGAATGTACATTCCTTCATGTAGCTTAGGAGAATTCCCTATTGTATCTGTGTGGTTTATGTGTAAACACATCCAAAAGTCAAATTAGTTTCAATTTACAATTTTTGCCAAAAGAAATAACGACTGCTAAAACATTTATTTTCTACTTTCTTGAACATTTGCTCAGACAAAAATATCAAAAAATGTATATTTGGAAATTTTGGAAAGTTTAATTTCAAGTCAGCTAAAGATCATCCTGAGCTGTCATCGTGTTTCCTAGGAAATGTAATTTAGTGTTAACAGATTCAGCCATAGCCTCTAACCACCATGAACAAACTCTTAAACCAGAGGGGAAACCGTATTGTTGCATGAAAGCTCTAGTCCAAGAAAAGCAGACTGTAGAAGGGAAAGACGGCTTGATGTAACACAGCATTTTATATACAGAAACATCAAATTCAGACTAACTCAAAATGAAATCTAGTTTGACAAATAAAAATTTAAAGTAATAAAATATCAAAGTCTATATTTCTTTAGTAAACTTTCCAGAAACAATTATTAGCAAGATTCCTGTGGAAAATGTTAAATTCATGGTAATTGAATTTTTTTTGGAAAAAAATAAAATCCAAGCAATTGTTCTGTAATTTTGAAGGGAAAGTAATTACAGCAGGATCTGGCTAAAATTAACCTTAAATTGTCTTAACAATAGAAATGGGGTAATGATGAGAGATGATGAATGAAATGGACTCTGAAATCTAAAATCCATGGTTAAAGACAATTAGAATTCAATCTTGAGAATGGTCCAAAGTGAAGGTTCTTTAAAGTTATCACGAAACTGTACAGCTTGGACATTTTTCCAACAATGGAAAATAGTAAACCAGGTGAACTAGGAAGAAGAGTCACTGTTTACAAGTCACTCCAGATTGACTCTGTTAAATATGAGACAGGAAATAAATGGTTTTTGCCAAACAAAAAACAGGCAGGAACTAAAGCCGACCCAGGAATTTTACTAATACAAAAATAATTTGAGGTACGCTGACATTCTTTAATTTTTGTGATTTGTGGTGTGATGTGGAAAGCAATCATATCACTCTGTAACTTAGGCCACTGTTCTGAGTGAGCATTCTTTGGGCAACATTTATATTTGCTTCTAGATACAAATAAAGCTTCAAATGACAATTTTACAAGCTAAGTATTGCATGTGAAATGATCAAACCTATAGGTTTTTAGTGGAATGATTTAATAAATCAGAATAGTTAACATTCAAAATGACATAGAAACACTCCTCCTTTGAAGGAAATTGGTTCTGAGTGGAAAATGCAGTAAAAACTAATAAACTATTTTTTTTTAAAAAAGGTTGAAGAGAATGTTGTTGCCTTCATCTCACGCATTTTCATGTTCTGCTTTGTGAACAGGAAAAGACTATCTTCACTGAGCAAGCAATAAACCTATATCTTAACCATTCCTAATAAAGTAAATCTTTATTTCCCTTCACAAACTAGGGGAAAAAAAACAACAAAAACAACAAAACCACCTTCTTTTGAGTTTATTTTTCACAGTAAGTCATCAGACATGAAAATGTAAACTGCAAAAAAATCAGCAGGGGAGATACAGAGTGATGTCTCAGACATCCTTAAAGGGGAGAAGTAACTTTTGAGTGTGTGTGGGCGCACGGACATGTCTGTCTATGTATCTGTTCATGTAAATGGAAAAGGTGAACTTTAAATGTTTAAGGATAGACAAACTGTCTGAAAAGGTACATCTGCCATTTGCACATGGAGACCTGTGTAACCCCTTGTGGAAAACCAACTGAAACTCATGTGTGGAATATATTTTAGCCCCAAAAGGAATTCTAAAATGATAAATTTGCTGCACAGTATGACTTTTAATTTCTAGCTCTGAAGCTGAATCCTCCTGTGTTAAAACCAAGTAACAGTAATAAGATTATATAGTACTGTTATTACATCATAATTAAGATTGGAAAGTGGAAAATAAATTTACCAATAGAACTGGAGAGTGTTAGAGGCAGAAATTAATTACCTAAGTTGGAATTTGGCTAGGACATCAGGATCTAAATGGTATAAATTCTTTAACTACACTGAACAGCTAAAATGTACTTCTTGTGTAAAGGCTGCCATTTCTAGAAAAGCCCAGGTCTCAAAAGCTGGTAGAGAACTTATTTCTTATTATACCAGAGAGACAAATGCCATATGCTGAATCAGCACTGGTAAATCCTGAAAGATAGCAGCTTACCTTTTGAATCTAGTGGAAAGGTTTCATTTCACAGGAGGACTTATTTTTATCTCTTATTTTATTTTTGGATCTTTTATTTTGTGTTTACATATGGAATCGTTCGGGTGCCCCCTGTAAGCAAGGAGGCTGCAGGTCAGAAGTCTGCATTCTTAACTTTAATTATGAAGGGAAATAGCTGCTTTTTTTTTTTTTTTTTTTTTTTTTTTTTTGAGAATGGACTTTTTCAGCTTTTGAAAATTTCAGTGCAATGTGAAACAAACAGAATACGAAATTGTTCCTCTCCACTGGGATACTCCTTTTTATAAAAGGGTTACATTGTGCTGTTATCCAAGTTATTATCCTGCACAGTGTCCTGGTTTGGGGCTCAGGCTGCTGCTACCAGAGCAGCAGGAAGGTTATGCAGCAGCTACCCTTGATGGAGCTGTCCTCCTGTTGTAATGATGATCTACTCAGTTCCTCCATCAGTGCTAGGGATGGAGCAGTAGCCATCTGAAACTACCCAATGTTTTGGTATAGTCAAAGTTATTTTTCCATTTCTGACAGTCTACTGCTCTGGGTAACTTTAATTTACAGGCAGCCAATGCTGCTACAAACAGGGACAGGCAACTAAATATGGAGACAAAATAAGTTTGTGTGCAGGGACAATTTAAATGTTTATAAAACAAAACCTGAAAATTCGAATATCAGTGTCTTCTGATACCTACAAACAACCCAAGAACGCTCCTGTTCTTTCCTGCAGTGGGGAATCTTACACTAAGCAAAGAACTGCAAAAGGGAGAAGGCAAAAACTTGGGATTCACATTGCCTTTCAAGGAAGCGAATCTTTCGTCCACCTGGGTGGGGAGGATTTCTTTTCAAAAGAGGAGAACACTGCTGTTCTTACAGATGGCACAAGCTCATTATCTCACCCTTTCCTGCAAAGGCAAAGAGACAGAGATGTATGCATTTAGTTACGTTCTAATCTGCTTCATGCATGTATTGGCATAGGTTTTTTCATATGACCTGTGGAACCAGTTACCATAAGATTTTGAACCTGAATTTATTTTGAAGCTTTAAGTTTTCACAATTCAAACAAAAGCCAACGACATTAACCTGGTTTTCATTTATCTGAAACAGTAAAGTACATGATTTGGAAAAAAAAAAATAAAAAAAAAATCAGTCACATCTCAAAAGAGCTAATTTAATTTCTAGTTTTATTTCCCAAGCTGGTAGTTTGCTGTCAAAACTCAGTTCTTGATTAATATGCATCATTAATTTTTTAAATAAAAGTGGACCCCATAATTTCAAAGAACAAACAATGCCACTTGACTGCTAATTCAGCATCATAATGAGAAGTCTTCAGACATGCTAGTTGACAGAATACATTTAATAAAAATTAATAAACCTTGCTCTTGAGGTCATCCAATCATGAATATTACTAAGTTCTTCCTCTTTTTATCTTGTGCGTATATGTATACACTTAAATTCAGACAGTCTTGGAATAAGAGTATTGAATAATGGTTCTTGCAATTAGGGTCTGGAGAAGGTGAGACACTGAAAAAGCAGCAAGACAACATGACAGTGCATGCTTGACTCTTCATCAATGAACATTGTTGCTTCAGGTCTTTCACTCTCAAATATGTTACTCAAAAAGCATGCCCTTAAGTTCTGTCCAGTCTTTATTCAGATACACTACTGGGGAGTGTCATCAGATCAGCACAATGCAAAATGAAATGGAGAAGTACGGAAAGATGAAGATTCTGAGGTATTTGAACAGGTTATTACATGTCACATGTACTTATCTGAAGGGACATATTTGCTGTAGAAGCATATTTCTCTGTGTTCAAATAACTCATATTCCATTTCATCCTTAGGTCATAATTGTCCTGGATATTGTGCACCACAAGAACTTAGCTGAGATGTAAGTCCCAAATTCAGAGGGCTAGATCAATGAATTGATTATGTGCCCCTTAGTGTGTACAGGTGACCCTAAGATGAATATAAACGGTTGAAAACATTAAGGACAGGAAAGTTAGGACAGAGCTTCTGGACTAAATGGAGGTTATCATGTTCAGATTGTGTTTTGAATGAGAAGTCTTAAAGTTAAATGGATTACTCATCAAGCTCAATCCATTGTAATTAGAAAGCACCAAAAGTCCCTGACTTTATATAAAATCAAGATATATCAGTGGAACAGCTTTTAATAATATATCAAGTGCCAAAATTTATACCGAGGTCACTTTTAACTGTGCCTGTACTATTCCGTCGCTTTTGTCAATCACTCCCTGAATTGGTCATAAAATGCTTCTGTGTTCTCATTTGCAGCTCTGGTAATTGGAACACAAATCTGGAGAGTAGTCAGAGTAGAGTAAAATGTAACAAAATGGTGTGTTCACTTTTTGGACCGTATCTCAGCACAGTATTTTCCTGTTGTCTAATGATACATGTTCTCAGATGAGATCAAAAATAGCTAGTGCAATAAAGTCTGTTTTTTAAAAGCTTTTGGTTGTTGTCATTGTGCTAATTTGTGAGATTCAAGTAATTTCTGTCCCCCCTCCCAGCCCCCAAATGTGGTTTGAATAGTGTATATTTCACTAAGATTCTTTCCTTTTGTCAGAAAGGAAAACTTGCAATGCTGATTCAGACACCATAAGAGACAACAGAATGGGATTCATGTGTCTTTTCATCCTGCTTGGTTTTTTTTCCATATAGATGGTGCTTAAACTTAATTATTTAGTCTGTAATTAGAATTTACCAGAGATCTTATTAACACTATCAAAAAAAAGTCTTCTAGAGGAAGATTTTAATCAGTGAAGCAGGAGATATGGAAAATCATAGAATCATAGCATTGTTTTTGCTGGAAAAGACCTTTAAGATAATCGAGTTCAACCATAAACCTAACACTGCCAGGTCCACCTCTAAACAATGTCCCTAAGCACCACATCTACACATCTTTTAAATACCTCCAGGGTTGGTGACTCAACTATTTACCCCAGCAGCCTGTTCCAATGCTTGACAATCCTTTCAGTGAAGAATTTTTTCCTAATATCCAATCTAAACCTCTGGCTTTGCTTTTTACCCAGTGTATCATGCTTGGCAGCTTATTAACTGTCTTTACCTGTTTCCCTGTGAGGAATATGTGACTGATAATATTTTGCCAAGGGCATACAGATCAACAAAACTTACATCAAACAAAAAAGATGAGTGCTTTATTCTATTGCTACTAGACGTTAATATGAAAAGCAGTAGTAAGACCATTGCTTATGAAGATGGGTAAGATTTCTTGTTTCTGAAAAACAAGATAGTCCACCCCTTCAGCAGAAGTACTAACTGGTGCTTCTGAACAAGACCATTAGCTTCCAAAAACTTGAAATCAATTCACTTGCTTATGAGCCAGGAAACTATTACAAATCTACAATTCAAATTAAGATTCATGTACTGTGGGCCAGGGAAGAAATTTACTCTCCGATTACCCACTACCAGATAATTAGAGCTATTATTCATCTATTTCACAGGATGTAAAACTGCTGAAGTGTGGCTCAAGAATTAGTTAACAGTGCTGTGGAGAGATCTAAGCCCAATAGCAGCAAAGGAATAAATAATTGATTTTTTGTAGCTCCAAATAATGGACCAAAGACAACCATACACTTTGCTTGTGGGCACAAACTGCTGTATATTCAACTCCTCTACTTTAGTTTTGTCATCAAAAAACACACAATTTTTTACTCTCTGCAAAATACTCTGTGCCACAGGCTATCAAACACCGTAATAATGTATATCTTAAACTGTCCTAAAAATGGAGTTCTTTAGAAGACTGAAACATTAAACTGGTGAGTAATGTATATTCGGATTGAAGATGGGCCAGGGAAGAATGGAAATTATACCCCTAAAACTAAAGGTATTCAGTGAAATGAATACAGACAGTGGCAGCCTTTCCTGAAATCTTTACTCTACTTTTACTTGTTTTAAAAAGAAAATTTCCTACCAGAGTGAAAATGGAAAAGGATTTCAGGATTGGCCTTGAGGTGAGAAAGTGAGGGTACATATGTATGTGGCTGAATGCTTTCTTTTAGAAAAACAGAGGCTAGAAGTGAGCCTTTCAAGTAAATGCAGTCATTTTTAAAAGGATTATCCAGCCAAGAGTTCCCTTTGAACTTTAAGTATGTTTTTGAGGGATAAGCCAGAACAGCTGTAGTGAAACTCATATTTATGTTGTCCAATAGTTCCATCATTGAAGATTCATGAAACTGACAAAAATGAAATAAATTCAAACATCTCAGTCACTTACAGGAAATCAGCAGAAGAAAAAACTCACGGAGGTTCCATTTCTTTGTCCTGTGAAACTGCATCCCATTTTTGCTGAGATATAATGGGGTGAAGACTACTGTTTCCATTCCTTACTGCTTGCAGGAAACACGAGGAAGTCACTCATATGTGGCCTTTTATATGGGATTTCTCAGCTTTGGAATGTGTACCTTGCAATTTCAATAAAGTTTTCATTTGTTATGTTTTGGTAAGATATACAATTTTTACCCATGAAGTGACTGGAAAAAGATACAGGATTCAATACAACTAAGTATTTCACTGAATTTGGCTTCTTGAGGAAAACAAGAAATGTAATTTTTGCCATCAAAGTTCTGCTGAAACACAGATGTGCAGTTGCATCAGGGAAGTTAAACTGTGGGAACACACTCCATTTTCTTGGAAAAGGCAATAGAGAGAGACCGTGTGCAATGTCTGCTGCTGCAGACTCAAAGAAGTGCTTGTAAGACCAAGAATCTAGTTGTGTTTGTTTGGGTTTTTTTTTCCCAACAGATTATCTGCTTTCATAAACCTTGCCCTATAAATTTTGCATTCTTTTCCTTTTTTCATTCACTTTTCAGAGTATATAACCTCCAGTAACCATTAAGAGTACTGGGGTCTTCCCCAGCTTCTGTAAGAAAGCACATAGCTGATCTGCTGGAAGATAATAATTTAATCTGCTCAAAGATAATAATTTAATTCATTATATAGCCCTTCTCTTGGTGTTCCTACAGTGAAAGCAAATTTAGGGCTTCATTCTGTGTCCATTCAACGCAATGGCAAAAACCGTCCCTATTTGTAAAAATCAATACACTTTTCTTAAAAGAATATTTGCAGTTGGGAGGAGGCAGATTGATTGCACTGGTAACCAATTTTGCATCACTGTTTCAAGAAAAGGAATCAGAGCTGAATGATCCTTTGCAGCTACCTATGGAATCAGTCTTTACCATCAATTTTATTTCATTTAATCCTTAGGTTTTAAAATCTGATTCAACGTATTGTGTTAAAAAAAAAAAAATCTATTTTCTTCTGAAAACAATTTTTCTCTTGAACTGCTTTTTTTCATGCAAGTAAAAAAAATTTGCTGTGGGGCTCTCCCTCCCTCTCTAGGCCCTTCATCTGTCAGGAGGCTGCCTTTTAATTAAATAGTTACTTAGTTTTGGTTCATTTTTTATTATTTGTTTAAATGGTTTTGTTTGTGGTTTGAATTGATTGCCCCTGTACAATCTGAAACTGAGCATTTGCTGTGGCACTGAGTGAATTTCTTCTGCTATGGCCTCAGGACACTACTGCAAACACAGTGTTGCAGCAGCTGATAAAGATTCTCACGATAAAAGAATTTCTAACAAAGGATAAATTAATTTTTCCTAAAGCTCAATAGCATCAAGATCAGATATAATTTCTCTTTTTCTCACTTTCAATTTCCATTTACTTAGAAAATAGCTTTCTATTTATTTAGACTAATATGAAAAGCACATTTTCATACAGACAGCCTCAACACTCAACAGAACAAATGTGCCTTTGTCACCAGTGTTTCTTTGTAGCTACCCTTCTAGCCATTAACAACAGGCTTAAACCAAGTGGTACTATTTTAGTCCCAGTGCAATTTTCTTGTTCCTGCAAAGAAATACCTTTTACTTTTCAGTTAAAAGCAAATTGACACTTCCAGCCATTCTGTGTTGTAAGTTTATTCCTTTTCATGGTTTTTTACTACTTTGTTCTGACTGAGTTTTCAAAGCAAGAAATTTCTCTGCATCTTTTATATTATATATAGTTTTGCTGATGTTATTGTTTCAGTTCTATAGAACAGTAAAAGAAAATCAGAATATTCTGTTCTCACCAGAAGAGTTTAGTAGGAATGTGCAGGCACAGAAATAGATGAGAAGCAGCAAAGAATTTTGCTGCACTGAACACAATATAGTCAGTGATGACTGATAACTACTGATACCTCTAATGCTTGTGCATGGCTCTTTTTTCTGCCTAGTGTTCTCCCGAACCTTGACGTACACTGGAGCTCCCTTTCCTTTTCAAACAAGGCTTTTAGCATGTAGTGATGGGCTGTGGTTTATTCAGAACTTCCTTAGCTCCTGAAATGAATTTGGATGAAAAACTGCACCCCACTCCAGTCTGCCACAAACCTTCCATTCTGATCTTAAATATGAGAAAACTTCCCTATCCATTTTCTACATAGTCACTGGTGTTCCACTACTTAATGGATATTACCAACAAAGCTGTAAAACTACCTGTAACCACAACAATATTACAGAATTCTAGATTTTAGGAGAGAAAGAAATAACAAGAGTAACTTCTTGGCTATACTCTATGGCAATGTTGTGCACAACAGTGTATTTCCTATTGCTTTATCTAGTCTGGCTTTAGGCATCAACCATTGCTTTTTCCCTAGGGAGACCATTCCACAGTCTATTACATATTATTGTTAGCAAGCTTGTGCCTGATGTTCAGTCCAAATGTCCTTATACTGGTTCATTCCAGATTTCTTGCTGCACTGAGTACCTTTTAAAGCCAATGAAATTCAGGTCCCTTTTGGGATTCTTAATACCCTGTGGATTTTTCTAATTTATTTTTGTAAAGACAGAGAAAGAGATAAAAGAAATGCTGGACAGTTCTAAACTTACACTTTAAAATTACATTGCAATAGTCACTTAAGTGATAGGTAAAAAGTCACTTATAGAAGTGCATGTTACAATCTTAAGTTAATTTTTTTAGTTACTTTTACTTGGTGCTTTAGTTAGAGTTTAGTGCTTTAGTTGTAGTTTTGCTTTCTAGAATGTTGTTTAAATATTTTCTTTTCTGAAACACTGGTCCTAGATTTTGTCTGAATTACTTTCATTTAATGCAAACAAACAGTCCAATTTTGCAAATCTTCTGTACATAGAGCACTTATTCACTTAAATATTTTAATTAGGTCTGAATCTTCATCACATTGTTTAGGTCGTTCTAAGTATTTACTTCATGCAATTAAACCAGACCATTTTGCCATAAAGATCCGCCAGGGTAGTACACATCTGGCATCTTCTCAAGCTTCCACATAACACAGTAACGTAAGGAGTCTTCATAAACCTTCTTCATTTCCTTTGTACTATTTGAGGTTGTGATTCAAATTTATTTTTCCACCTTGTCTCACAATTTGTTTTTTAATACCCTTTAAGCAATTTATACTCATTTTATTCTAAAACAGAACAATTTTCATCTCTTGGCCCCAAAAAGGTTATCCACGTATGGCTGAAACCTACACATGACCTTGATGCTTGCCATCTGACATACTATGTCAGGTAAGAAATATATCACATGAGGTGGCAGCATCTACAGACAGTTTTAGATGAGATCACCAAGTTCTGGAGAGAGGTGAGTAAAGAATGATTACCTCCAACAGTCTGTAGACGTCTCTCTTAACCTGACCATTTGGATGTAGGGAGATAAATTTTGGACACTGAAAGTTTTGACTGACTCTTCTAGCTACAGGGATCTCTATCACTGTGAGAAGAAGCAGTGACAATTGCCTTCAGCAAGGATCTTCCCTCTGGGACTTACTATGACAGACAAACTACTTAGATCATTTAGTTTTTGTGTTGTAAACCAGGTATGAATTTCCTGGTATTTTGGTGTCCTCTGTGAACACTCCAAGAACACTTTAAATGTGACTGAATATAGCTGATACTACTATTTGCATCAAAGGACTTCTAAAAGTGGACATAATAGATGTTTACTTTAAAGCAGGTCTACAAATGCATGTTTCAGATTAAAAGCTATTATCAACAAGAAATTAAATAATCAGAATTTGAATCCCACCTGTATATTACCTTTGAATGCTATATCTATACATGAGGACAAAGCAGAGTAATTCTCCTCTTGCTTATTACAGCACTACGTAGCAGCAAAGTGTAATGCTGCCTTATTTCTCCAGGGAGCATAAAGATTATTGATGAATGACTCCTCTGGCAGCTTTGCCCACACTAAAACAAGTGCAGAAGAGGCAAACCCCAATT
>NW_010287488.1:52045-104169 GCF_000700745.2 Antrostomus carolinensis
TGGGGCTTGGAAGGAAGTGCTGCTGAGTGATGGGTCAAGGGTAGCCCTGACTAGGTGGACAGGACCATCCAGTGCCATTCCCTGTTTCTATCAAAAATACTTCCAGGGCTAGGTTGCACTTTCCAGGCACAGCCAGTTGCCTGAACCTCAGCTATTAGCCTACAGCAGCTAAAATCGTGCTGCTAGCTGGCACTTACCTCTTCATGTGTAAAGTCTGTGAAGTCCAGCAGCCTTTTGACCTTTTGCACCAATATGTTCTGCAGTAGTTTTCTTTGGGAAGGTTGAGGAATGGAAACCACTAAATTGCAATACCTTTCAGATGCCCTGAAGTTACAATAAAAAGAAAATTAAACCATTTTAAAAGTCTTTAATGAAGTGATACAGTAATTAAATTCTAATTAACCAAAGGGATGCTTATTTTCCACTTTTGCACACAGATGTATAACTTGTGCTGTTGCACCTAGTTCAGTTATAAAAGTTTCAGTAATGACACTTCCATATCATTCTATACTTTAGAAAATCACATTATTGACAAAATTTTGGGGGGTTCTTGTAAGAAAACAGCAGTTAGTCTCTGAGGCATTGTTACTGACACGTAAACATTCAGAAGCAAGCTGATACTATAGAGGTAATTTTATCATTAAATAACATTTGAAATTTAACTATTAATTTGAGTTCAATATTTGCCCATTAGATCTTGCTCAGACTTTTCACCACAATATAACCCAGTCCCTGGTTGATGAGAGTGTTGGACAGTCCTATGTGAGCTTCTGCACCTAGGACTGTGAGTGAGACTTCCAGAGTGCATTTTGGGCTGCAGAAGAGATGCCCCATTTCTAGACTTGATTATTTGCATCATGAGGAATCTCTGGTGAAGTTTATGAGGAATTGTCCTGTGAAGTTGCAGCAGATGGGAGCGAGAGATGCTTTTTTATATTTAGGCTGGAGTGTCTCACATGAAAGTCTCTTGTGTCTCCCCAGGACACAAGATCGAAAGAGGGAAACAAGAAGGGAAATAAGAAGATGAACTTAATCTTTTATTCCTCCCAGAGTCCATCAATTTAATAAAGCTTATTCCTTGGGCAGTTATAAAAATAATGTGATTAATATGGAGAACTGACCTTTTCTGATCTCTTCTAAAACTGTGTAAATAAGGAATGAGGGATTCTATGTTTTTCACAGCAAACTGCCTAACTCTTCTGAAAGCTGGGATTGGCCAAGCTACAATCAAAATATACCATAGCAAGATTTGCATATCCCCGTGGGTTTATGGAAAAAGAATGAAAAGTAATGATTTCATATCAGTTTATTTTAAAAACCTCTCACATATCATTTCATGCTTAATCTTTTCTTTAATTATACATTACACATTTAAGGTTTAGTGCAAGTTATTGAAAATCAATAAGGTTATAAATGCAGAATTGGTAATTACTGCATGACTTGTACAATATCTTATTTACATAATTCATTTACTGGCAACTTGCATTTTAATTAACCCAGAATGAGTGCTTAAATGAAATTGTAATTTAGTGTGTTAAATTGAAAAAGTTGACAAATCTTGCACTTAGTCATGCGACTGTGAGTTTCATTGTCTATTCAGAAAGATTAAGAATTGTGCAATTAAGATGATGAATTTAATCCTTGATTCCCATTGTATAATATAAATCTTTGGTTTTTTTCTAGGTAAATTGTGTTTAAAACATGGTAATGATCAGAAACACTGACAAATTAATAAGTTTTGCTGACCAAATTTTCCCCTACCTTATTCTTATTCAATAGATAACAAAGTTATCAAATACAACAAGAAGAAAAAAGCTGATGAAGAAGTGGTAACCTTAACACCTTCCCATGCTGACACTGAAAATATGAATAGAAGTAACAGAATCCTGTCTATCTACCAGTTAAACTGTGAATATCAACTACTTGCTTCTTTTTATTACATGCACAAAAAGTTTAATTTCAACCTAAGACGACAGCTCTGGTAAATTCAATATCAAGATTTTCCATAACTCTGGGGAATAAAGATCATATAGAATTATGCAGAAAAACTGGACTTAACTCTTATGGTAGGAAGAAACTTGAGTTAGATTTTTACTGACCTGCTTAAGCTGAAGCAGTTTATATATAAAATCAAATATCCAAAATTATCTTTCTCAGCTATCTCCTGCGCACATTGCTTTGTATATTGAATGAATTTTCCCTAATCTTTGGTTTGGTATTAGCATCCGTATTCTTGGAAAGAAATTTCTTAATGTTTTTCTCCCAAAATTTACATTATAATATTGTTCAGAATACATTTCTAGTGTTCATCTAGAAGACTAAAAAAGACTATGTTACTGTATTCTGGTTATCTGTGCTCTGACATAATCAGTCTTTTCAGAAAACCCATAAAAATGCAATGGCTTTTAAAAGGGCTATCACATTGGAAGTTTTATCATCTCATTTATAGCCTTCCTGAGCTTGTGAATATATTGACATAAATATTTAGGTAAAGTTAATTAATAAAATGCAGTTGCTTTATGACACATAAGAGAGGAGTTTTCTTGTCACACTTCAGCAAAACAGACAAATACCATCTCTTTCACCTGATTTTCAATGTCTTATCTTAGACAAAAGATATAATTTAATTATTTCAAGGCACCTCTGTGTCAGTATATACACCACAAGATGTAATATAATTTGTCTGCTACACTATTTATGCAGCATGTTGTCTGGCACAACATTCCCTCTAGACAGAAGGTGCTGACATATTAAAGAAGCAAGCGACAAGCATTTGATCTTCTGTTTATATTGCTTGTTTCAGAAAAACAGGATAGGAAATTCAACAGAGGCTTGGTTGCCACTGTGTGAATATAGCTCCTGACCTGAGGAGCAAGCTGGAATTTCATAACTTTACTGCCTCAGTAAATTTAAATACAGTATAATCTTTAAAAAGAAAAATTTTCTAGAAAATATCTTTTCACATTTTCAGTTCAGTTGTGTGTCAGTTATGTTGTTTTATATAATCAGACATGATGCATGGCATTTTCGCCTAGGAAATTCAAGGAAGAATTTTTCAGAAAGGAAAAGAATTAAGCATTTCCTTAATGACTTCCCTTCCTACAATCAAAACAATGCTGAGTGAAGCATCAAAGTTAAGAGAATTCTTAATACCAAACTAGCTTACTGTGGGAGTGTATATTTGAATGTCACAGATTGCGCTGAGAGTGAGGGAGATTATGAAGTTTATATGCAACAAGCATCACGAGGTTCTATTTCCCCCTACCTTACCAGATTTTAACAAAATGCTGTAGGTGATGAAAGTGTCATTAATCTCTTGTCTCCAGACTTAAGTCTTTATACTGAGAATTAAAGTACTAACTAATTTCATTTTCACAGTGAGACAGAATGGTTAATGCACTTGATATATTTTACTGACTTCAATATTGGTCTTAATTATACAAGGTGAAAGAATCAAAGAAAAACATTATTGGAAACTTTTGCTTTGAAAAGAAGGGGAACTTATCTCTGTTCCAAGCTGCAGGCTCCTGCTCAGACACATAACCACAACTAGCATCATTTAACAACCTAGCTCCTCATGCTGAGGCACAGCAACTGTGTGTGAACTGCTCTCAGATTCCTAAATGTTAAAGACTATATGGCTAAAATTACTGCCCAATGACAAAGTTAAACTGCTGCATTACCTAATTAGGTCATAAAAAGTGGTCAAAGATTAGCAAACAAAAGACTATAGCTCAACTAAGGTATCCTAATATATGATAATCATTGGAGTCTCCCATGTTGCAAAATTCACAAACTCCTAGAAAGAGCTGAAACATTTAGTCTTTTTTTCAGCAAGAGTTGCAAAAGAAAACAGTGCAGTACAAGGTTTCATAATCTGTTTTTCCAATGTGCCTTGTGACACCCCTTGTAATGGAGATAATAAATTCTCAGCACCAGTTCAGCCCCTTGCATCTCTGAGAATCATAAATCAAATGATAATACAATCATGTATTTGCATGAGAACGCCATCGATTTCTCTTAGATCTGCAAAAATCCTTCTGATAATCTAGGTTGGGTTGGATACTGCAGCGGTGAAAGGGAGGCCTATAGTCCACAATGTGGTTTCTCTTAATACAGGATCTGATATTTGTATTTGAGTTTAAATGAAATTAGATTTCCTATTTGCTTTCAAGGTTACTACAGCAAGAACCATTTCTATTGTTCTGTGTAACATCTCTTTCTTAACCTCTTTCTGCTTATTTCCTAATAGCTCAGTATTTTTGTTTTATTTCTGTTCCTCACTTCCTTGTTACTTTGTACTGATCCACGTGTAAAATGAAGTTTCGGAGTAAGATGGACTCATTATTCTTCCGCATTAACACAACATCCTGTTTGTAGAATTTCTTTAATATCTATCTATCTATCTATCTATCTATCTACGGCCATTATGCTTTAGCTACACTCGGTGATTACAGCAGAATTGTGCTGTTTTAAAGCACTGGAAAATTGTATCCTAAGTTTCTTGACTTTGTTTTGAATACCCCAGTAAACAAAACTTAAACATATCAGCATAAAGTATTTTAGAGTTTTAGTGTATATATATAGGTTTACATAGAAAATATGAAAAATGAGTAAGAATAAAAAATACTCACAGTTTTCAGATGTCTGTTGTATCAGAAGGAAAAGGTCCAAATGATGTTGATGGAAAGAAAAATTCACAAGAATTTCTTCACTAGGTAGGATTGAGACCCCACAGTGTGAACAACTCCACTATAACATCGTTTCCTGCTGGCAGATCCTTTCCAAATAAGTTGATTTTTTGGCTCAGTGTTGCCAATAGCACTGGCTATTACAGTTGTGATAAATACAGATCCATTTAAACTAATAGCTCAGGAGCTATTTTCAGATGGAAAGTTTTTGTGCTTTTCAGAGAAATGTCTAGGCACACATATTTTAAAAGCAAGAAGTGAAACAAAAAAGATAAATCTTCTGAACTAACATCTTACTTCTGAGTGAAATCAGTTTCTTTCACCTCTGAAAGCATAATTAACTACCAGGTGAAAGTTCTAAGTACATGCCAAATGTAATAAAATATTCACACGCTTCTTTTCTGAATGACACTCTTCTTCCCTTCAGTATGTCGAATACTAAAGCTATTGCTCAAGCACAGTTGCAAACTTACTGTAGGAAGTAAAACTGAAAAAGAGGCACAATAATTAAATTAATCACAGTCCTTAGTTGGGGAAAAACTGCTTATCACCAGTGGAATAGGACAGAACATCTGGGTCATAGGGCTTTTCTGCTCTACTGCTCCACAGCTGAGAAGGTTTCCATGAGCCTCAGCAAGTCAGACATTTGCCTTTGACAATGTAAGCTTGTTTGGGAATTTGAAAAGAAATCTGTAAAACAAAAAATACCTGAAATTATAAGAAGAATTAAACTCCATATTTATCAGTGTTTAAAATTTATGTAAAATATCTTAAAAGACAAGGAATTTTTCTGTAGTTTAGATGTCAAGTCTTCACTCACAGCCAAGCCCTGTCCATTTATCAAAAAGTTAAGTCAGTTTGGAATAGCAACATCTGGGATAAAATGTGACACATAATTAGCTGTTTTATTGGATGGGTAATTAATTCTTATAAGAAAGAGATCGCCTATTTCAATGGTTGATAGACAGTTTCCATTGCTTCCCAAAATAAGCAGATTAATATCTTCTTGGAAAATAGAAAGCTTAGTACATTTTGGGTTTGCAAGTATAGCATTAAAGAATTTGTAGAGAATGTCTACTCTTATTTCTTTCATGATCTTTTATTTATATGAAAAACAATGAATTATAAAACTGGTTGCTATTTAGTTGACTTTTCTGTTCAAGGGCATCAGTTCTTTCAACAATTTTACTGGTAGTCCAAGACCTCAAAACTGGAGGAATCTGGGACAACTTTGATTCTATAAAAAATATTGCAAGACTCAAAAGAAGAATAGCATCTTCTAAGTAAGGTCAATATATTTTTTCATTTCTTTTCACTAATAGCCTTGCAGATAACTTTTCATTAACTTCAGTTACTTTGAATCACGTCCAGGATAAACAGCAGGAAATGAAATGAGCTAAACGTTAGAAGTAGTATATTCTTCAGCTATAATCCTTGATACACACTAATTCATTGTATTAGTTAATTTTAAAATACACTCTTTTAGGATGTTTTCTTAGGAATAAAAAATAATGAGTTTATAAGCAACTGAATCATCAAAATACCACTAGAGGAATTAATTTAATTAATTAATTCTACAACCAACTCTGTGTAAAACATCTACTCCTATGTACAAACAAAAAAAAAATACAGGCTTGCTATAGTAGACATCCACCCAGTATGTGAGAATAGAATCTTTATTGAGTTTTAAGATAGTTTAAATAAAAAGACATTAGGAAGCAATTTCAACTTCATATGATTTTTGCAAGTATTCTCACCTAAAATTCTTGCAAAGATTATAAAATTGCAGTTGCTATATGATTCCAAATTGTCAGATGGCATTTTCTCTAATTGCATCCACTCATCTTCAGGGTTTGAATTGAAGGGTCATCTTGGTAGTAATTTAGCCATCATTTGCAAAATATATTTGCATGATGAAAATGTAAGTTTAAAGTTCTTAAGAACTTTAAAACATTTTGTACAGCTTATGCAAGTTTTTATCTTTTATTCTTAAAAATAGGAGAAATATTCTTTGCTTTCTATTGCTTTTTAAGACTCATAGGAGTACATTTTATTCCATTATGTGGAAAGGTAGAGTGATGTGTTGCACATTCAACATAGTTGTTTAAAAAGGGACATTGACCAAATTAGGACCACCTCTCGCTTTTTGGAAGGAACACATGCAGACCAGTTGACACATAATGCAGTCCAGGATATGTACTCACCTACCCAAGCTCCTCAAATAGCTTTGTCAGTGAATCTCTGGGAGTGAAGGATCTGGACTCTGCAATATGAACAAGCTCCTCAAGGACTTAGCTGTGACCTTGCTCACCAAGAGTAAAGGATCTATTAACTCTGCTGCTGCTGCAAGACTGGGAGTCTGAATCAAACCCTCTTCCCTGTGTCCCCCAACCATTTTTAAAGAAAATAATTTTTTAGCAGGGCTATCGCTGATACCACACGGATGTCCCTCCTAAATACATGTTCTTTCTGTGTCAGTCAGTCTACTGAAAAATCTCCCTCTGCTCTATTTCCCCTACATACAAGTTAGAGAGTTGCTTTACCCATAAAACACAGAGCTCTTTTTGTACAATTACTTAGTAGCTTACTAGCTGGCGAAACTCAAAAATATGCCACAAAGTTCTTAAGCTTAGGGTTAAGATGTTTTTTCATGCATCAAAAACACTTCAGTGTACCATGGCTTTTCATTTCTCAGCGTGATATTATTGGCTTTTGTTTGGGAGTCACCATGAGAACAGAGAATTGGGTTACCTCAGCAACTGTTGTGAGTAACGTCTCATTTTCTGACCTATCAAAATGCAAGGGCCCAAGTATAAAAATTAGTTTCTTTGGGCAGTCAGAATGCTATTGTAAGGCAGGATATCATTACGCCCACGAACAATAGACATAATGATAAAACAAGTAGAATGATAATGGGTAGAGGCAGTATCTCTGCTGAGGTACACACTTCCTTGGCTCAACTAGAGGAGCACTGACAGCACGTGTAGGATAAGAAGAGTTGCATTTTTAATACTCCGAAAATGTTATGTCAGCCAGGTCACAACTCTGCCTTTAATTAGATGAAATGCCTTCAACTGAAAGCCACCTGCATATAGGTTAGGATATATGCAGCCTGCTAAGTTCCCAGCAGGTGATCTGTGCTGTGAAAAGTACATTTCAGTTATAAAGAAAACCCCCTACAATGCATCTATTGTGAAGTGTGGCTGATGTGTCATTCGTATACAATCATAAACAGCTTTAAAAGCACATTGATTCTGTTTATTTTTATTTGAACAATCCTTGTATATTTGAACATGTAGTTATTTCTTGAAATAACTGTGAAACAGCAATCAAGAGAAAGCAGTTGATTAGCAATTAAAAGCAAAGCAAAATGGAAACATTTTTCACATACTGTCAAGATTTATTCTATGTTCCTCCTGCTAAAGTGGTACTGCTTACAGTAGCAGGCTGCAGTGATTCGCTCCCATATTAATATGCATTGCTGAGTACAAGTGAAATCTATATTCAGTTACATAAGGTTTCAGTGTTTTATTGTTGATGGCCTTTTCTCTGAACATAAGTTTTTTGTTGCACATGACATCATAGTCTATTAAAACATTAATCGTCTTGGACCAATGTCAAAGCCTCCTCCCCAAGGTCAGTGGAATTATACTACCTTGAAGCCAGAAAGAAGGCAGAGGAACAAAGCACTCAAACACTTCAGGTATTTTGAGGACTCAGACCATAGTATCTTCTCCTAATGATTAATGACTTTCCAGATTGCAGTTTATCATTTATGAGATTAAAAATTTCTAAACAATTGTAATGTATTTGACATATATATATATATATATATATATTTACATCCATGTGAGAGTGAACTAAAAAGGAAATATGTAGAAACATAATCACTTACAAGGCACTGTCATAAGAAACACCACCTCTCATGAGCTAGAAGACATTGAGCCATCTTAAAATCTGGGTTGTCTTTTCCCAAAATCTGGTATGTAATGCAAAAAGTGGCACTGAGGATGATTTAGAAAGTACCATTCTCAAATCATAGCAGTTGCACTCTAAGGATAGTGTGATATCTTCCATCTTATGAATGCTACATGAAACGAAGGCTTTGGTAAGTTTCCTGATTAAATATTTTTCAGAGTAAATCAAAGATGCCTGAGTAGATTGTTAGATGAATATCTTTTTGATATCCTTATTTTATGTTGATAAATCCCTTTAAAAATATCCCTTGGAAAGGGATTAATTTCTATACTAATTGTAGCCATATTTCTCTTTGGAAAGGATTACCATAGATGGTCACAGGATCTTCACATACAGCTGTTATATCAGCTAGAATCTAGATCCTTCATATGCTCATAAATATTTCTAGTTTTAAACATATAAAATGTTCCACTGTGCTTTCTTTCATGCTTGGAGCTGGCAAAATAGTTAAAACTTCACTGTGTAGGACTTATGTGTGATCCTAATGTGCTTTCTATCGTCTGAAATAATAAGGTAGAATTATCTGTCCAGCATCATGGTAGATGATCCAAAAATAAAAGCCAGAAACACAAAACATCAAAGAGCTAAATATTGTACCGATGTATACCACCAACTGTATATATATATAAAAAAATAATCTGAACTATCCCCTCAAACCCCCAATGACTTTATAAACACTTTGTCTGTGTATTTATATTTTAGAGACAAGTCAAAATTAATTGTAATACAAGTGAAGGACACCAAACCAAATTGTGTCAAATACCAAAGCTCACATTCATCAGGGTTGTTATGTAGGGTCAGAAACACACATCTCCCAATCTAGAATGAATAAACATTGAAATAAAAAATAACAGAACTAATCACCATGTTTTGAATCTGTTTTGTGAGAGAGCTTGTCCTCCTCAGTTTTATGAGAAGGCATATAAATATCTGCTCATATTCTCTCTGATCAAAATGAAGCTGTGACAAAGCTGTTAGTATCTGAAACTGACACCAAGATGTGATCCTGAGTGACTACCTCTAAAGCTGTTTGTTGCTCTGTTAGGCTCTGAATTTGTGTACTGTAGACTATGAAGCAACTAGAGGAAGGTCGTCTGGTCAGATATGTACAACTCAGTTTTTATGCTACTGAGTTGTACGTATGAAAAAGAAATGAAATATTACATCTGAAAAGGTTAAAGTAGAAAGTGACAAACAAGATGATTCTGCTGGAACTGGTTATGCACGCATTGCAGCAAAGAGGTATCAAAACTTAGCCATGCTAGAAGAGGGATCATAGTTTTTGCTGACACATGCTGGTATCGGGAAACGTACTTGTATTGATGTGAAAAAAATTTTCTTGAGAAAACATATTTAAGCTCAAGAAAAAGAAGAAACCCTAGAAAAGCATATGCAGATGGTTTCACTCAAAGGAATCTAATGTGAGCTCAGAGCATCTGTTCTGAGAAAACAACTGCTGAAGAGAGTGGGATTATATAGGATTTGGCCTGTTGCCACAGGTGGCACACTCCGATTTGGGTTACTGCAAAACATAAATGTAATATCTCTGGAACACTGGGGATGCCTCTGAAACCTACAACCAGTGCAGCTTTCTGGAATGATTTTGGAAAAAGCTTTTGAAAAATATGGAATTCAGAGAACTAAATTCTCCACCAGTGTAAACAAGTTGATTTGTTTTTCCATTTTGTAATTTTGTTTGATAAAGTTTTCAGCCTGAATTTTGTTCATATTTTAGAGGCACTGATTAGTTTGCTTTAGCTTGTGACTTCTTCTGTCCATAGGGCTAGTTCCCAGCAATGCTGAGTTTAGTAATTTGTTCTGTGGACAAATGGAAAAATGATGCTCCAGGATTAGGGAGCCAGCGTCCTTTCAAGAAATTGGTCAGCCTAGCTTGAAATGGGGATTTTTCAGGCCATATCTACACTTTATGGGAAGAGTAATGCAGTAGGAGATCTAGATGATGAACAAAATTAGACTGGTTACCTTTGCTTACACAGCAGTGCAGTGAGGTGGGGTGGGAGGAAGTGTTCTTCAAATTATTCTGGCCATGTTAATTGAGTGCCCACTGGACGACATTAGGTGGGTTCCTGGAGTGTATCTTTGTCTTATTTTAATCTGAAAATAATATGATTTGTGTGCTCTGCAATGTAAACCAAATATGGTAAGTGGAGGCACATCGGAGATCTGCTCCAAAAATTAATTCCTAGAGCTAGAACACTAATGTAGATGCCTGTTCAGACTTAGAGCACAGAACTAGCATTCAGTAGTGGAGGGGTGATATATCTTATAACAACCAGATCTACTTTATTAATCCCCAAATCATAATATTGACTTCTCTCTCACAATGGACAGGGCATCTGGAGGAGAGGAAAAAGAGCTGTGATCTATTTCCAGTATTTGTGTTGATGCCCTATTCAAGTACAATTGACCATACTTCAACCAGCCTGGTTTAAAGTTTCCATGTGAAAAGTGATATGCTTTGCTTTTTCAGTTCTCCATTCTGAGTAGTTTCAACTGATGTGGGTATTTGATGATTGCAAGTCAGAATATCTAAAATTTAGGATCCTTTTAGTCAATGTTCCCCCTTTACTCAATGTAAACATGTAGGAGTCTCCAAGAGTAACTCAGATGACTTAAATTGGATATTTAATGAGTAATCTTTGTAATTTTTTGATGAAAATTAGTACATAAACCCTAAGTCATGATAATGACTTAAATGTGGAGAATGAATTTTTAACCTTCTTTTAACAGTTTGACAGGCCTCTGACTACTAATAATGCTGCCAACAAGTCAAATGCTAAAACTCGAAATTGAGATTGAGAAAGAGTAAATTTTGAGGAAAGTAAATGGGAACAACAAATTATCATGGACCTTGTGATTTTAAATAGAACGAGAGGTATAAAGCCAGATTCTTTTCTTTCAGTGTACTTGTTCATCCTGTTCCTTCCCTCAGCTGTATGGACACATTATTATCCTCTTTTGCGTCAGTACTGAGTTTATATACAGGCCCTCCCTTAAATTCTACCACATCCTCTACTCTTTTTTCAGCTCCACCAAATTATTCATTGCTGCAAAGATCAGTTCTAAGTAAAACATACAAAGGACCAGGAGGACAAATGCCTTACTGGAAGGCACTGCTTTTAGAGTATGTGAAATTTTGTTTCTAAACAACTTAGCAGTGTCCTTATTTTCTACCTCAGTGATCTTCTTTAATCATTTCTCCTATTTGTGGGTTGGTTTGTTTTATTTTTTTGAGGATTTTTCCCCCCACCTCCTCCTCTTTTTCTCCTTCAACTCTTTCAGCTTGTGGCAATGGTACAGAATGCTGATGAGCAAGATTTGTCTCCAGCCAGGTAATAATTTTGAGCACCAAACACTGACTATGCTTCGAAGAGAAATCTGCAGGCTGAGCAAACCTTAAAAATATAGTAAAAGCATTTATATGCACTCACTGCAGGTGCATCCACCATTCAGCTGCTTTCTGTACTGAAAAACATTCAGACAAGGGTTTGCTACAGCACTGATTGCACCAAAATGATATTCTATACTCTCTCTATTTTAGCTAGTATTTTGGTCATATCAGCTGCACATTACAGTAATAAACCAGGCTTTAATGTACATGTGGAATGGTACAGTGGTGATATGCAATGCTGAACAAAGAGCTCTATTATTACAATATAATGTGAATCTTTGCATAACTAGTCACTGGGCAAAATTCTCAGCTGGAGTACATCCATATAACTCCTGGGACATCAAGGGATATCATGCTAGTGAGAGTTCAGATTTAGCCTTACATATGAAGAAGAATGACTCTTAGTTGGCATTCACTTTTATGAAAAAATACATGCAAGTGTAAACATTTGAAGAGGCTGGGTCTTGTAATCCTTTATGCATTTATGATATGAAGTATGATTATGATTTATGAAGTATGATTTAGGTGAACAGCTGATTATTCCAGTCTCTAACTACCAGCCTCTTTCTTGTAATCAAGTATTTAGAATTGTTAGCCTAGATCCATACTTGCAGCTTAAGTGTGGGTGTAAATTGGAACCACAATGGACAAGCTCCTGTATGAAAACATAAGGCTAAGTGTGAATGTGCCTGTCCTTGCTTGGGGACTATGAATTCCGTTCTATACTGATTTTCAATTGTATTGTTCAAGAATCACACTGATGAAAATCTGAATGCCTTATAGGTCCTAAGGTACTCTATTTTTGTTATGATGGGAACATTTGACTAGGTTTGTGGGAAAAAAATAAAAAAGGAATTTTATTTATACCTTTGCAGAAACACAGTAAGTTTCTCATCATTGGTAATCTTCCATTTTCTAAAATCTTACTGTTTTGTTTGTGTTCATTACAACAACATGAAAGTTGCTTTATATCAATCATTTCACTTTTTGTTTCACAAGCAAAAGCATCATTTTGTTTTAGTAATACGTTACAATGGAAAGTCAATAGTAAGGAAGAAGATTGCCAATATGATAAAGTGGGTGCTGAGACAAGTTTGACAGAGGTGATCTGTATTTTGCTTTCAACCTGCTTGTTCTGAGAATGAGGCATGTCGTGATGTGGAATTGGAATCTGCACCCAAAGAGGGTTCTAGCCTTAAGGTCTTGCAGGTTTGTTGGTTAGACTATCGCTTACAGCCAATACATCAATATTATTCTTTCTTCTTCACCATCTTTCTAAATAGTTTGGAAAAATACATTTAAAATATGAGTCCCTTCCAACTTGAGATATTCTACTATTCTATGATCCTATGAACAGATACTGTTCTTTTGAACCTTAAGGTTTCTTTTACTGTTTCTAGTTAAGGAAAGACAGTGTATATATTCACATTAATTTTATAGTCATACCCATATAGTGATGGGGGCTCCGGAAGTGTATTTCAGAACTTAGAGATGGTGGCAGATAAGAACATTGCATTGGTTATAAACATGGAATACAGGTGTTTATCTTTTTTTCATCCTTATGAAATGAAATTACATTTTTGTTTAATGAGATCTAACTCCTTAAAATGATAATGGTATTACTTATAATGTTCAATGCCATAACTATTTCCTCATAATGGTAGCTGGTAGTAACACTACTCTTGAAAAGGAGATTCTTCTTGGATAATGTTCTTAGTGGATATGGAAAAAAAAATTATAGACTTTAAATCATGGGAAAGTCTGCTACTTTGTACCTCACTTGGTTACAAAATACTAACCAGGTAGAGGGGTGAGCCAGGGAGCTGAGTATTCTCTGGGTATGGGAAAGAAATGCATAAAATATTCTGGGGACATGAACAAGGAAGTTCATCCTGGAAGCCTGCTTGCCGAAGGAACTGGTGCAGATTTCTCTTTTTTTATGTAATCAAGTGAGATGCGCACAATTAGCTGAATTTAAACTTAGATAAATATACTGTTTGGAAATTGGTTCTGTATTTTGGGATAAGAAACTCAAGAAGTACTGAAAATAACAGCTTGCTGAGACAGAGAATGAACATTGCATTAGAGGGAAATACTAAAACAGCACTTACCAATCAGTGTTTTTCTTAGTTCCTTCCTCATGACTTTGTTACAGCTTTTCTTGGACACCGTGACACATTGACACCGTGTCTTTGAAACTTCTAACAAACTTAGAATATCAGGGAAGTGGTTATTTCCATCTAGTGGTGAGTATGCAGGGGTGTTTTCTGCTCAGGAACAGATGTGGTGTTGCCAGCTTATGAGGGCAGATGAAATACCTACCTGGAACTGCAGAAATTGCAAGAGCCCGATGTAATTGCGTTATGTTTATCTACTGCAGTAGATCATTATGAAATAAGTAATATTTAGGAAGGTGTACAATTCTAACTTACTTAAACATCTGATTCTTCCATTTGGTCTCACCCTACAAGTAGAATTTTTTTCTTTTTTCTTTTTTTTTCCCCCCTCATTCTGCAGTTTCTATATCTCAGAAACCTGCAGTTGGACCTGGTAGAGAAAGCTGGAAGCAGATCTCTCTCACAGATGCCATCTTCTGTCACATCTTACAGTTCTAAACAGATATGGCCACTGCTTTGTACCAGATAAACTTTTATGGAGTCCGGCACCACCTTTGAGAGATGACTGACCTATGAGCAAGTGGAATCCCAGTGCTGGCGTGTATTTATTTGTTGCTGTTCCTAGTCATGCTCCCTTGCTCTCTTTCAAGTTATGTGTTCACATTGCCCCTTATATTCCCTCAGGCCACACAGAAAGATCTTTTCCTTAAGCATAATTCAACCAGGTATATAATTTTCCTGCAGAAGCAGATAAGACAGAACTTCTCAGACCCCTTTACCATAGCCATGCATGTCCCGGGACCCTCTTATAGTCCTTTTATGATCTGGTGAGAGTCTTTCAGTCTTCTGTTGGCTGTGGCTTCAGCTTTTGTCACACAGCTCCATTTTCTCTTTTGCTGGATTCTTGATAAGAATATGGATTCTGTGTATTTTTCTATTTATAATCACAAATTGAATTTTACTGTGTTTGAACCTGATAATTTTACATGAGCTCTTGTCATCAATTTCCTTTCCAAGTTGATGCTGTTTTTATCATATTACAAGCTGCTATCTGAACAATCTTTTCCAAATTTGTAGTGTCCTTTTGTTGAAGTGTTTAGCTAGCTGGCATAATTCCAAAATGGGAAATTCTGGGGTTTTTTCCACAGTGAATTATACACTCTTCCTCTGATTTGCTGGGATTTTTTTCTCATCTAAAACAGTCAAGATGTTTTCATTAGCTAGTCACTTTTAAGTATTTCTTAGTCGTCTATATGTATCTACTAAATATAGATGAGGCTAAGTCTGTCACTTCTCTCTTCAGATTTGACCAGACTATTCACAGAATTGCCAGGACTGGAAAAGACCTTTAAGATCATCAAGTCCAATCATTAACCTAACAGTAACAAGTCCTTGGCTAAACCACATTCCTAAACACTATGTCTAGATGACTATTCAATTACTCCAGGGATGGGGACTCCACCACTGCCCTAGGCAACATGTACCAATGCCTGAGCATCCTTTCAGTAAAGAAATTCCTCCTAATATCCAATCTAAACTTCCCTTGGCACAACTTGAGGCCATTAAACATCTGATTCTTCCATCAGATGTTTATTCACCTAAGTAGTAGACAACCTCAAGCAAGTTCAAGCTAACCTCCAGTTCTCGCAATTATGTTGCAGTAGCCGTGTGGTAGATGACTAATGTACAGTGCTTTCCTTGGGATTTTTATGTCTTTATAAGCTTTTCCAAGTATTGTGCTGTCAATGTTGGTTTAGTACAATGTGCTTTAGTGTGTACTGTGCCTCTTTTGCTTTTTTTGTTTCATAATTGATATGGTAAAACATTTGCTTCAATGATAGCTTTCAGGTTGAATTTTTTGATGGAATATAGACTGTGAGGACTCTGAGGGGTGTTGTAAATAATTTCTGTTATCCTTCAACACTGCCCAAATCCCTCATGTGTTAGTTCAAAAATGAATTTGTGACTTTCTGTTTTGTTGGATAGCCTTGGTCATTCTGCACATTGAATAACAGTGTTTTAATCTTCTGCATCTTTGGCACTATCCTCAAAGCTGTCAGACCTTAGGTGAGAATGTACTGTCACAGAACAGGTACGGACAGTCTTTCTGGCTAAGCTGTCATCACAATTCTTTTGCTCAAATCTTCTACAAACTTACAGTCTATGGCATGGAGATTATCTCTGTTTGGGAAGCAAATTCTCCTGCAAGCCAAAATCAAAATCCCTTGGCAGCCTTTTTTTTAGTTCTGTATCACCAACATTAAATATAGCTTGTCTTTGATCGAGTATTCCTCAATATTGCAAGAAACTCTGAATATAGCTTTTTGCCTCAGATCTCTAAAATGCTCATTTTCTGTCTAGATATAAATGACAGCAGAATGGATAGCATCCAAACACAATATTTTTTTAGCATTACATTATTTCCCAGGCATTGTTAAGACCTAAGCCATTTTCTATTGGCTACATTACAAATGCTCCAAAGCCTCCTCTCCCACAGTGTGTAAATAGCTATTTTTGAGCGCTTTCTTTTTTATCCACCCCAAAGACTCTTGTAGATTTGGGGAAGTGCTGCTTCCACTATCAGCTCTCAGGAGTATTGCTAAGATATAATGAGGTTGAGTTGCAGCCCTCCACGTGTAAGAGAAATTGTTCTCTTGCCTGGATGCTTTACATTGGCCTCATTTTCATGTACTTCATGTACTCATATCAAAGACAAAAAAACTATTGCTTGCTTCACATAGACAGAGGATACAGCCAACGTCATGTTATGTCTTCTACACTGTTGTACTTTTGGTTTGTTGGGAAACAAGAAAAGGACCAAACAGGAAAATGTTGAAACCAGAGTTCAGTATCAGACACAAGGTAAGGTGGCTCTTATGTGGGATTTTGATACGCATATTTTGAAGAAGTATGTGTGCGACATTGGGGACCTCTTTCAAAAAGCAGCTGTTCTTTGACTGCACATAAGTGATTTTAAGAAGATGACACGTTAATTGCTTTGAACACTTTGTTTTGCACACCTTTAGATTAAGGAAGATTCAGATTGCTGTCTAAAAATATGTAGCTGCTGATATTAGTCATCTTATTTTTTACTGTTTTTAGCACACTGCCTGTAATCCACAGACCACAGATTGATCACCAAAGAAGCTAGCTTTTTGCACTCATGAGGTGATCTTTCAGATCTTCTGGCCCCATGGGAACACATTCATAGCATTCTTGTAAACGCTACTACTGTAAAGGGCAAAATACTTATGGTAGAAGGACCTTCCCTCTGTGCTCCAGAAATGCTCAGTTGCCAGTTCAGAGTACAAACACTCAGAATGACTCTCAATCTGATAGAAGACAATCTGATAGTTTAATTTAGCTGGCAGCCAAACAAGACACAGCCGCTCGAGCCCTCCCCTCCTTGCCCGACACCCAGGGAATAAGGGAGAGAATTGGAGCGGTAAAGGTAAGGAGATCTGTAGGTTAAGATAAGAACAATTTAATAATTAGAGTAAAATAAAATTAAAATAATAAGATATATTTATATCTATGAGTGATGTAGAGTACAATTGCTCACCACCCACCAATAACAATCCCAGAGGAGTGAAAAGGAACCCCAAAACTGAAATTGCAATCCCAGAAAAGCGAGTCCGAGCAATTCCAGAGAGAATCCCCAAGCCTTCTGGTCAGGTCCAGTTAATTTACTGAACATGATGTGATATGATATGGAATATCTTATTGGCATATCCAACTGTCAATTCTGGGTTTTGCTAACTACTACACTTTCCCCCTCCCAGTCCTTTGCACTTGCAAAATACCCAAACACAATGTCCTTGTACCTTATCAACTTTCTTCTCATAACAAATCCCACACTGAAACCAAAACACAGTGCTTTCTAGCTACTAAGAAGAAAGTTAACCCTATCCTAGCAAAGACCAGGACAGTGGAGCAGGGCAATCTAGCTCCAGACATGTTGCAATGCAGCTGCCGTGAGCAGGGCAGTGAGACTACAACTAAACTTGAAGTCAAAAGAGTGTTTCCAAACTCCCAAATGCAGGTGCATTCCCAGTTACACCCCAACTCTCTTTTGGCATGCACATGTATGAACCTGTTCCCTTTAAGCCTTGGCTTATCTGAAGAAAAAACACTACACATGCAGATGACATGCAGTTTGTGTCGTTCTTTAAGATGTCCTTCATTTTTATGCCAAGGTCTACTATTAACTGGGACTCACAGAGCAGTTTAAATACCTTCTTAAGGTTTTGGGATACAACCTGACCAAAGTATAGGACGAATACCCTGCAACTTGGGCTGACTGGGCCAAACTCAGGCACCTAGCACATTTTACCTATGAGAACAAACAAAAAATGACATTTCAAAATTATTTTCAGAAATTATACTCTTATTTAAAGTACTGACAAGGGAATGAAAAACAAGATATCTCGATGGAGTCAGACAAAGCATGTATAATAGCATGATTTGGGCTTTGCCTGAAAAAATGTAACACTTTTTCTCTATAGTAATCGAAGTTGTTCATTTTTTTGTAACAAAGCATTGGTTATAACAGATGATTGAAACTCAGATTATTGGTTATGAGGGAATATTTCACTTAATATTATTCCAGGTGAATTTTTCTAGGGAGATTTTTTTCTAAAAAGGAGTGAGAATACCTCCCTTTTGTTACTCTTCTATTTTTTTTATATTTTATAATATATTTAACCCATTTTTTACTGCTGAAGATGAGCAAAAACATCTTCAGGAGTTTAACAGAAATTGCCAAATGAATGCTCCTTTGAGCTACAATCTTAATGAATCTTTGACATTTCCAGTTGCTTTTATAGCACTGAGATATCTTTAAGTCTCCCTCAAGATTTCTTTCAGATAGTATGAAAAACTTTGGTGTGCAATGGGTTTTTTTTTTGGTTGGTTAGGGTTTTTTTTCCTCACTTGAGCAGTCATCCAGAAATAAAAGCCTTCTACAGAAATAATCAAAATATTCAGTTGATCATGTTCAAAAAGAGCCTTGTTCTTCTAAGCAGTTATGCAAATATGGTACATCTTGAATGATTGTCACTTAAAAGGGTTGTAACTTTCCTGGTTTATTAGAAACAGCTGGCAGATACATCAGAGGCATCAATGGGATTATTGCTTTGAAGCAGATGTTAAACAGAATGGGGTAATAACAGCTGTTGCAATTACAGGCATTGTGGGCACATTTCTGCACATTCCTTGCTCAACATGACAATGATCCAACCAAAGACCAGCTAGTAATACATTATTTTTCCAAATATTAATGAAAGTTAATTTCATATAACCAGTGCTAAGAATGTGCTTTTTCATATAGCTTATGTAATTTCTGAAGTAGCTTAGATAACAGAAAAAGCTGAATGAGTTCTCAAGTGACAGCTGATTTTTTTTTACTTCAGGTTCTAATGAAAAGTCACCCATAAAAATGATTGCTAAGTATTTATACAACCTATTGTTGAGTGTTATTGAGTGAGGACAGAAGAAGCTTGCTTAGGTAGAGCAACAGGTTCATTCAGCTCCTTGGAAGGGCAAGGTAGAGGGAGGTAGAGTCATATTGTGCCCAACTGCATGGGTCTCCTGCATTATGGAAGTCCCTAAGATTCACAAAAAATCAGAAAGTGGGCATGAAAGAGATAGAAATTAGGAAATCTGATTCATAATTTCAAAACTGTATGACCTTTGCTCCTAAGGACTTTGACCTTCAGCCTTCACTAGCTGTGGCTGAGACTTCTAACCTCATGTGATCCAAATTCTCCTCAGTTAAGTGTATTTCAGACACCTACAGTTCATACATATTTCAGTTAACCACATCAAATGCTATATCAGTCTATAAGGTAAAAAAAGAGTTTAGGCACTGAGGGAGGGGTTAGGACAACTTGACTACCCTAGAGGAATTCTTGAACTGAATACCCTCATACAGAATGGATATATGAAAGAAAACAGTATGTAAGAGATCTTTGGTTGCCAAGACAAATTACATATATCTCTCACCAGGTGTGAAGCCCAGAATCCATCATGAAAGTCAAGCTTTGTGACTGCTAGATTTGCTTTTCTTTCTCTGGGTTTTTTGTTTTTTTGGGGTTTTTTTGGTTTGGCCTCTGAATCAAGTCACTGAGAGGAAGTGAGGTATGGGACAGAGGGATAAGAAAGGAGGTAGAGGTTAAAACACTAATTACTCTTTTTAATTCAAGTTATTTTTCTCACAGATTAGTGATGGATGATGCAGAAAAGGTTGAAGTACTCAACATCTTTCCTGCCTTTATCTGTGGAAACAAAGCTTGTTCTCATATCTCTCAGGCATCAGCATGCTGTGGGAAGAAGGGCAACCAGAAGCTGGGAAGCAACAGGTCAGGGAACTTTTAGAGAATCTGGATATAATCAAATCCATAGGGACAAAAGGAGTCAGCAGATATGATAGCAAGGGAAATTTCATCTCTGGAAAAACCCAAGGGTGACTGGGGAAGGTAGGTCACTGACAGCCTGGAAACAGGCTAAATTTTCATCCATCTTTCAGAAAAAAACTAAGGAATACATGGGGAATTACAGATTGGTCACTCCTCACAGTTCCTAGAAAGATCATAATGTCTTTTCTCTGGGAATTCATTTGCAGATCTATAAGGAAAAGATTACTGGGAATGGGCAGTGCCCCTTTACAAAGGGAAAATCATGGCTGACCAAACTGATGTGTTCAGTGGATGTTCTCCATATTTTCTCCTTCACACACAAAGGACTGCAAAAAGTAGGCTTTGGTGAAAACACGGAAGCTAACATCATTGTTGTGCAGCTGCACAACATCTTCCTCCAAGTCCCAGAAACACTCCCTGCTCTTTGGCTGAGGTCTGCATTCAGGTCCATTGCTCCCTGCACTGTGCCCGAGTGCTGATGTTACTGTTGCAGTCAGCTGTAGAGAAGCTAACATCATTGTTGTGCAGCTGCACACCTCTTCCTCCAAGCCCCAGAAACACTCCCTGCTCTTTGGCTTAGGTCTGCATTCAGGTCCAGTGCTCCCTGCACTGTGCCCAAGTGCTGATGTTACTGTTGCAGTCAGCTGTAGTTTAGAGATATTAGAGTTATCCATATAAATGACTATATCAGTCTATCTGATACCATGCAAGGTGTCAACGGTGAAGGGAGAATTAGCGTGCAACTCTGCAAGCCTGAAGGCATTCTACCTGTGTTGGACAGAGGCATAGACAATGTCTCTACAGGAAAAGAAAATGGTATATACAGAGCATAAGAGATCAGCAGTTGGCCAGAAACTTTCCGTTTCCTTGAGCCTGATACTGAATCTCGCTTACCTATGATTTTCCAGATGTGTTGTCAGTTCCTCAGCCTTGTCAGATAATGAAAAAATCCATTCCTGTTTTAAAAAGTTAAGACTGGTTGTAAAAATATATATATTCTTTAATCTTCCAGAAGTATTAAGAGTGAATTCCTACCCTTCCAGTGAGGTTTGCACAGAGGTCAGCCTAAGACGCTGTGCAGATTTCTTAGGGGTTGTAAGGAGTGGAGAAGTGTGAAAGAAACCATTTTACTAGAAAACCATCATTTTTAATGGTCTATTTACAATGAAGGAAGTGAACTGACTGAAATATTAATCATGACTGTGTTTCTGATCTATTGAGCAGGAATAGCTGTCATTTTCATTTACTTATTGTTACTCTTGTAGGAAGAAATAATGAAATTAAGAGATGAAAAGAGACAGTGGAATAAGAAAGTCAACTTTTGTTTTCTTCTTCCTCAGGTAATCTTGTACTCAACATTACTACTTGATATTTACTGAAAATGTGCATTTGCTGTAGACAGATATTTTTATTTTTTTTTCTTTACCTGGACATGAGAGAGAAAGAAAAACTATCTATGTACAGTCTATAATTCATACTGTGATCATGCCTGTAAGCATTCATGAAGATTAGGGTGGGTTTTTTAAAATCAGGAAATCAGGGAATGTTCTTATTTTAACGAACTATTTTATAAACATTTTTTTTTTACTTTATGAGTAAAACTCCTGACCTTGCTGTCACTGCATCTGCATATTACCTCATGAGCTCTGGATAAAGTATTTCTTGTCTGCCCTAGCTGTTTTTCACTTCCCCTACACCTCATCAGCTAAATGCCAACCATCCTTTGGTTAACATGTGAGGACTGTCAAGTGCTGGTCCCTGGCGATGCATGGGACGGATAGCCTCAGTCACCAGGCTGCACTGTAGAGGCAGCTGGGACACATCTTGTTCCTCCCTCATGCTCTGCTATTTTCATAATGGTGGCTGTATTCATGAACCTCATGGGAAAAATAAAAACAAAGTGTGTGATTTTTAAGAATTTGGCATTAGACAAGAGCTTCTCTCAAGTGAAAGCTGATGACCCCGCATCATTCTGATAACATTTCAGCATTACCAGACAGTGTGACAATACTGCAATATATTCTGGTATCTACTATATCCCTCATTTGTTTCAGGCATGTTTAAGCTGGCACATGTTGAATAGCATTACCCAAGGACATCTTCTGTTATCTGCTGGTTATATCAGCAGTTAATGATGTTATGCAATTTTCTTAAGTACATATAAATTGCTGCTATTCAACAAACTCTTTACTGTTACTGCCAGCATTAAATTGTTTCCATAGTTCACATAGCTCATGGCTTGCAGACCACAAATGACCAGTAAAAAGGTATATCTGGGTCATGGCTGCCATAGACTATTTTATATTAGAGAATATGGATAATTTTAGGTGAAGGAGTTGCCAGTTCAACTGCCATCTACTCTGAAAATCAGCCTGTTCATCCATTACTAGTAACTTCTGCTCAAGCTCTGCCTTGAAACACTTCTCTGCAGGCTATGAACTGCACAGTGGGATAGATGCCATCTAAAGGAAAAATAAGCTTATGAATCCACAATCTTATACACATATCCACAGCATGAATAAGAAACAGTATTCTTGCTTTTCTTTATCATATACATGTGAAGATACAGAATTTCCCATCTTCAGTTCAAGTGAACTGAACGTTCATGAACTTTTTCTAACCTAAGAGAAAGAAGGCCTGTCTTTATCACCAGAATAGTTAAATACAATTCAAGTTTCACATACTACCCTTTCAGCATCCCTCATCTCCTGGAGAAACAACCTTCATCTATGAGAGGGTATATTTTCTTTTACACACTTTTCCTCCCTCTAAATTGTAGTCTTTTTACTGGGAACACAGAGGAATGCCAATTACTGACAATTGCAGTACCATCTTTTGCTATGCTAGCAAATCTTTCCAGCAGTAAATCTGTCCAGAGAATGGATATGCTTAGGTTTTCTTTCTACTGTGCTCATTGCAAGTCTGTTTTTAAAAAATGCATTTATTCTTGCAGATATTTTTACTTTCATTGCCACCTTTGTAATTAAACCCTGGAAACAAGGTCCTCCCTGCATTGCTGTGCCAGCACATTACTTTGTTACTTAGAATGTATCAGATGCACATAAAAATTGGAGACACCATTAGCAAATTTTCAGGATAACAAATGTAAATAAATTGGAAAATGGCACAAATTGTGTTCCTTGTCAAGATAAGACAGGAATGGGAAACAACACGCAGCCAGTTTTGCCGATGTAATAATCTTTTCTAGCCTTTTTTTTATACATTCTTCAAGGTTATTATCAACTGATGCTGTAGTTAAAAAAAACCAAATTTATCAACTCAGCTGCAGTTTTATCAAACATCACAGTTATCCATACGCGTTGATCAGTACTTACCCAGAAAATAATTGTTACAATGATATATATTGATATATAAAAAAATAATCTTACAGACGTCTCTCTAGAGAGAGACATCATTTTCAACATTTTTAATTCAACTTCTGACTTAAATATCAGTACAATACAGAGATTTGTAGGCCTGCTCCAAAGGGCAAACCTTATGAGTGCCTTTTTTCTGACTTCTATTTCTGAGCCTCATGGTGAGGCACTAACCTGGCTTCTGCTCCTATCCCCACGTAATGCCGAGGCATTGCGTAGAACCCAGAACAAATTTTCCTAATGGCTGGAGAAGGTCAGTGTAAACCTCGGATGTTAGAAACACCTCTTTGGCATAAAACCCTGTAGTTATGTAATGAGGTTGATGTATACTTAAAAGCAAATCGCTCTCTCTCAAGATTCATCCAAGGATTACGCAGACACTTAATTATTAAGCACTATGAAGTCAATAGGGCTATTCATAATGCTCAAATTCAGAAGCATTCATAATTCTTCAGGATAAAGGTTATTTTACTAAAATGATTCTGGGGAAATGTAACTTTGTGTCTAATTATATTTATTTAAATGTCCATCTTACAATCCTTTTTTAGTTTAACAGGTTAATATTTCCTTAAAATGTAATTTTAACTCTGGGTTTCCTCATTTATAACACTTGAGTTTTGGGGATAATTAGAGACTCTTTGTAATGCATTTTATCTTAAATTATTGATGTGCACTGTCAACCTTAGTTCCATCATCTACTGTGGTATCTCTACTGCATAATTATGCAAGTTAATGAAACTCATGAGCAGGTATACTGGACATTTAAATTAATTATATGCAGAGGAACAAATTGTATGGAGAATTGAAAAACAATAGCTATTCATATAGAAGTTTATGTATCTTATTTATTAGAAGTATATTAAACCAGAATGAGATTAATATAAAAATCATAATACCTCTTACAATATTTAAGACACTGGTTACAGTATTCAAAAGAACTGATGTTTTGCTTCCCATCCAATGTATTACAATAGATATTTTAGCTTGAAAGACAGGCTCAGTAGCCATCATGATAATTAAAGATTATTAAAAAATATATATTTCATTTCCTCTAGTACAAGTCCATTATCTTTGTTCGAGTTTCATGGGTACTTTCTAGAGAAAAATTCTCCTTGTTCCTTTTCTGTTTTGTTCCTTTTATCCCTGCGTGAGGAACTGCACTATAGACTTGTCTCAAAGGTGCAGGGGTGTTCTGCCCGGACATGTCCCTGCCCGAGTGCTGGGGAGCACGAAGAGACATACCATTGCTATGGAAACTACAGCCCTCGAAGGGGTATTTAAGGAGGACCAGCACGGGCAAAGGGTGACAGGACAGGGTCAGAAGCAGAGAGAGAGAGACAGGAGAGAGACAGAGAGGATGACCGCCTGATCGCACCGCACCACGCCACGCTGCATCACCGCTGGAACAAGCAACTGAGACCTCCTCGCCCACCCCTCACCATCGCCTCGCCGCTGGACCCGTGGTGGTGACTATTCTTGCTGCCCTGTCCCGACTCCTTGCTTGATTTCCCATCTTTAGTTCCATCCTCTCCTATCGCTATCCTCTTTATTACTCTTCTTTTTGTAATAAAAAGTGTTTTGGGAGTGTGGCATTTGACCTCGTTTGTGTCTTAATCTCACTCTTGGGATCATATCGAAACCTTCCCTGACATCGGATCAGGATATTTAAATGATCCCGACATCGGATCAGGACACCCTGCTTAATAGGAAAAAGAATATTTTCATCAATTTGAGCAACTTTGAGTCAGTTCCAAGAAAGCATGCATTTTATTGAACCAACATCTTTCAACCTGATTTGAACTACAGCAGTTATAATTTATACATTTCTCCAGAAAGAATTCCTACAGAATGTCAATTGACCTTCACCTGCTCTGCAGTATTGGTAGTGTGACACAATAATACATGGGACAAAGACTGTGCAGAGTACCTAAAGGGCATTTGCATCATGGGCACCAAATAGCTACAATATGTAATCCA
This sequence comes from Antrostomus carolinensis, assembly GCF_000700745.2. Lineage (NCBI taxonomy): Eukaryota > Metazoa > Chordata > Aves > Caprimulgiformes > Caprimulgidae > Antrostomus > Antrostomus carolinensis. The sequence goes on from NW_010287488.1 coordinate 78,014, forward strand.
CTGCAGAGGATGGGGCAGCCAACGCAGACAGATCTAAGTGGGGCTGGCAGCAGGAGAGCTATACCTGCTGCAGGCGTTCTCTTGGAAAAAGGCCAAACACGAAGCAGAAATATCTAATTGCTAAAGGCTATAAGCTGCAGCCAGTACCACAATAGCAGAAAATCTCTATTAGACAGGTAGCTATTAACACCTGACAGCCTTTTAGAAGTTATTTGCTGGCATTTTTTCCCCTAAGAACGGAAATTAAAAAGGATTTCTAAGTATATTCTACCGAGCCCTGCTTTCAAATCAGTAAGCCACAGTTACTGAGATCAGTGAAGCCTCCCCAGCAAGATGCTGAACTTAGAACTGGCCACCACTTGCAGTTTGTAATTCAAATGCTGCTAATTAGTTCCAAGTGTTTCTCCGTAGACATACTGGTTAAAGGATTATTTTAAATTATTTTACTACTGTATGATTTATATTTGGAACATAGCTTTATCTTTTTGTAGTCTGAACTCTGAAAAAATGTTATGCAGGATGTCTGGGACACATATGAGATTCATGAAATATTTCTTTCTATTAGATGACCATAGAGACTGTTCAAATTTTTTGAGGAGGGAGTTAAAGCTTCTGCTGCAGACTGAAACACTGCAAGTTTTGTCATTAAAATTTCCTAGGTTAATAACTACAAAGGAGCTCTGCTTAGAGAGTGGCCAAATCCAAAATCTTCAATCAGAACAGCTAATACAGAAGCTGAATCTACCCCACCTCCAGCTTACATTTTGGATAACCAAATCTGGTGAGAAATTGCAAAAATCAAACTCAGGGAGTGCTCTACGTCCAACATCTCAGATTCTTGCTCTGCATATGCACAAGATATTTAACAGAGGCAGCTCTATCTAATAAGCAAATAATGTTTCACATTTTGTTTTCTTTGTGATTTGTAAGGTTTGACTTTAAATGTATGACTTTTTTCCTAAGTGGCAAAATCAGCTTTCACTCTTTTTCACAGAGCACAACTATCTGACCAAGCCGATACTACACCAGATAAATTACAGCTTCATCAGAGGCATGAACTTTTCCTGTTTTCTCTTGTAGGGATGTAAATTTAAAAACTTACTTCTGACATTTTAAACAGTGACACTTCTAGAATTGCAACCAAAGCAATAAGTGGGATATATTCCATTAAAATCAATGTTGTGAAATCTGGCCCTGGGTGCAGAGTCTGACCAAAAAGCAGCAGCTTCATTGGTTTTAAAGTAGTTTAGACAAAATGAGAATACATCCCAAAAGACTTAGCTTAAATTTCTCAGTGGTATTTAGGTTTCTCGCTTGTATTGAGGTGTCGTTTCCCATAAGAGTTTCGACTCCAGACACTTTAGAGGAATTTAGGCCTTGATGTAAGCTGTAAGATTGCATCTAAAAACAGCTAAGCTTTGAGGGGCAGCTGTCTGTACACTGAGAAACATCTAAATAGAGCAGAGGCTGGATTAAAGGGTGTTTGTAGTTTGGGTTCTTTTTATATATTAGACTATCTGCCTCTTAATTTTGTTCTGCTGACATTACAGCCAGCCTGATACAAGCCAGTTCTGAAGTGAAAATAGTACAGTTGCTCTGAGGAGGCCCAGAGCATATTAACTCAGTTCAGTATCTTATAACAATGGCTCCACCTTTTCTGGATGGAGTTGACTCACACCGAGAACGAGATAAAATTTACCTGCAATTCACAACACAGTGGGTGCGCTGCACCTTCTGCATAGATGTAACATGTATTACAGCAGCTTTGTTAACCACAGTGACATCTTACTTTGCAGATTGGTGGCATAACTTGATCCTAAACATTGCACCTGGTCTTATATTTTTATTATACATACTTAAAACAAGAGGCTTTTCAGAGCAAGTACTCATTTACTTTGTGCTTGTACACTGCGCTGCGTAATGGCCCTGCTGTATTTGCTGTAAGACACTACAGAAGTTAAAAAAACTATTCAACAAAGACTATCAAAACCTGATGTATTTCCTTCTAATGTACTCTATAAATGGGATGGTAGCAAAAAAAGAGATTTCTGAGAAGACTGACAGAATGTTTCTCCAACTTTCCTCATAAATGAGCCATGAGGAGGGGAAAATAAAATTAAGAAACCAAGTCAGTTTGAAAGAAACTCTTTCTGAGTTCCACAGGAAACAATACTGTATAATATAATGTACCAAAAAGTCACCTAAGTAGCTTTATTCTAAATGAACAGTAATTAAATAAAAGACTATAAGTTCCTGTCTTTTTTAGAGAAGACACTGCAATATTAGAGAATATGCTTTCTTTGTGGCAACGGTTATAATCTACTGAAATTGTTTGATAAATATTGACTTTTAAATGGGGTCCACCTACCCCTCATACAAAAGATAAAAGTTTAAGGAATTACTGGAATAAATGTAAACTCTGTTTATTTCCCATGAGACTGATTATTTTTGTAAGACGTTTCTGGGTGAAATGAACATTGACATAAAATTATATAAAAAGCAGACAAGGGAATCTAGAGTTTGTGAATCAAATCATCTTCCCCATCGATTTAGATGCTGGAATGATGGTCTGGAGGGTAGCAGGAGAACCCTGAGAAGAAGTTTTTCATGGATGCTTAGGGTAGATGTGGCACTAATAAAGAGAAGATAGGTAGAAAACTAAAAGAGAAGTCACAAAGAATGTTAGTAGAAACCCACCAATAATATATAAGTCCTTAAAGTATACTTTTTTTAATCAGAAAGAAGAAAAAATAAACCAGAAGAAAATTAATGTGTTACATTTATAAGTATTACTTCGTAATTCCACTTTCAGGGTAGTTTTTATCAGTGGACAGAGTCATGAACTATTTCCAGCTCAAAAGATAATAGACTGATCAACAACACATTTCATGAAGGGGAAGGGGAAAACAGAGACAAATAGGGAAGTTACACAGAGAAAAACATTGAACTAGATTTCTGCTGGTTTGATGGTCTTTGTCTCAGACTGAAGTAAAATTTTCCAAATGTGCATGGCAACATGTATAACCTCAATTTTATTAAATGTTAGAAGACAACATTCAAAGTTGTCAGATAAATTTTGTTGGATTTAATCTTATTGTTCCAGCAGCTTCAAATATAAATTGATAAATCTGCTTTTAGGCACTTGCTTTTGATTAGGGGTTTTCTAGACTGAAGTTGAAGCAAAATAATCAGAGAATTTATGTCATATATTTAATCTTACTGACTTCCACTTTTGTTGAAAAAGTCCATTTGACAAAAGCTGCAAATGGAAGGTGAAGACAAAAACACATGGGGAATTTGCTGGTGCTATTGGAGTTGATTCTCTGTGAATGGTATATCTAAAATTAAGTTTAATATTAGATTATCACTATAACCAGTAAATGGTAGGAGTTCAAAAGTTTCTTTCCCAACACTTGATTGCAAGGAACTGTGGAAACACACTTAATGTAGGCTGAGGCAGTAACAAACAGATGATCAGCCAGGGCTGTCCATAAGAAAGCACAGCTCTGCACACCTTGGGGCATGTTGCCTTTGGAGCAATTGGGAGTTCTTTTTTTTTTCTTTAGACAGCAGTGGGAGAGGTACCTTTCCAAGATGGGGCTACACATGCCTCCTTGGATGTTTATCCACACCTGCATTAGTGAGACAGAGACCCTGTGCATTTGCCTGTTGTCACTCAGCTGTCTGGTGGGACAATGCAAGACCCCAGGAGCACTGCACTGTGCTTGGAGACAGTGAATTGAAACTCAGTTTTGTTCTGCACTATTTCTACCTACTGTCAACATAGGCTTATATGAATACAGAGACTTATATCTTCTTTACAGAACTGAACAACAGAAAAAAGTTGTTTTTATTTTACACAAAAATGAAGGTGAGCTTCACATCTAATGATGTCATCCTAGGATTCAGGCCTATGTTTTTGTTGCCAAAGTCCCAAAGCTTCTGAAGGACCATTCTGTCTCACTTTATGGATGCTGGAACAAACATATCATGAACAGACTAAACATGCCCTGACCAAAATTCACTTTGAGCCATCATATTTTTCCAGGCCTCAGCCTACATTAACTGCATATCCACAGTCTTACTATCTTTATTTAAGGCTGGAATATATACCAGCTTAAATAATATCTTTAGTTTGCACAGCGAAGGAAAGAGCACTCATTTGATTGTTGGACTCGAAAAGGCTCCTGTTTGTAAAGTGCAGCAATATCACCTGGGCTTACAGTAACAATCTATCCCAAGAGCAGAATACAGTGACAGGTATATGCTCAGATAGTGAGGGCACCAAATCTGCATTATAATGGAAAAAGCAGTATTCACGTTCGTTCAAACTTAAATTCCAGGATGCCTAGACCTATCTTGATTTAAACACTATTGAGAAGTCATCTTCATCTAGCAGAGAGTCTCTATAGGTCACACTGTTATTTATTGAAAGTAGAGAAGATGTTGAGTGCATGTTTCAAATTGATATAGCACTTTATATCCATGAATATCAAAATGCTTTGTGAATATTAGTTATTCATGCCTCTTGACACCTAAACAGAACTAGCTGAATTATTTAACTTCCCAGACACAACTTTGTGTCATTTCATAGAATCATAGAATGTTGTGAGTTGTAAGGGACCCACAAGGATCATCAAGTCCAACTCTTGTCCTAGCATAGGATAATCACAAGATTCAGACCATGTGTCTGAAGACATTTTCCAAATGCTTTTTGAATACTGTCAGGCTTGATGCCATGACCACCTCTCTGGGGAGCCTATTCCATTGCTCCACCACCTTTTGGGTGAGGAATCTTTTCCTAATGTCCAACCTAAACTTGCCCTGGCACATCTTCCTGCCATTTCCTCTGGTCCTATCATTGGTCACCAGAGAGACGAGATCAGCATCTGCCCCTTCTCTTCCCCCAGGAGAAAGTTATAGGGCATGATGACGTCTCCTCTCAGTCTCCTCTTCTCCATAGTGAACAAACGAAGTTACATCAGCCTCTCCTCATATGGTTTCCCCTCTAAACCCTTCACCAATTTTTTGGCCTCCTCTGGACACTCTCTAGCAGTTTTATATCCTTTTTATACTGTGGTGCCCAAAACTGCACCCAGTACTCAAGGTGAGGTCACACCTCACCTTGAGTGCAGAGTAGAGTGGGACAATCACCTCCCTTGACCAGCTCACAGTGCAGTGCTTGACACACCCCAGGACACGGTTGGCCCTCTTGGCTGCTAGGACACACTGTTGGCTCATGTTCAACCTCCCGTCAACCAAAACCCCCAGGTCCCTCTCTGCAGGGCTGCTCTCCAGCCTCTCATTCCCCAGTCTGTGTGTGTGTCCAGGGTTGCCATGTCCCAGGTTGGGGATTAGACCTGTGCACTTTTGAAGCCAGACTCCTGATTGTCCCTATTTACTGTGTTACGGTCCACATTGCAGAGCAGCTCTGAAGCTCCAAGCTAGATTGCACTGAAATGTCACTAAACCAGAAGAGGTGTTCCAGGAAGACATTTAATCTGCTCGTGTAGCAGAGAAACATTCAGTCCTTGGATCTAGTAGTCCAAAGCAATTCCCCAATACATGAATAAAATGTGTGCCAGGTCCCCAGCACTGCTTGATCCACTCAGAACAGCTCTGCAGACCCCTTCTAGGACATTGCACCACTTGCTTATTCATGTGTAACTTGTACAGATGACCCAGCTCACTTGTCCCAACCCAGTTGCTTTAACTCTTCACCTCAGGAAGGACACTGCTCCTCCACACTTGATGTCAAAGTGAGGCAATCTGCTATGCATTATTTTCCTTTTTCTTTTTTTCCTGTCATAATTTTCCATGAGTTTACCACCAAAAAGACAAACAGTGAAGGGGAAGGAAACAGCTCATCTTTTTGCTGTTTAAAATGCCATTTCCTCTGTGTCACTTTAATTCTAAAACATGAGGTGTAAGGGTATAGAGAACACTGGTGTTTATCTTGAATCTCTGCCTTTGTTTTGGATCAAAAACGTAACACCCAGGCCAAAGACAATACTAAACATTTACCACTGAGGTCACTGATCTGCAATTTGTTGCAGTGACAGATCCAATATTGTGTTTGGGGAACAGACTGGATGGCTGTTAATGCACTATTATAGGCACAGTTGGGAAATTGGCTGAGCACCAGGTAACTGGAAGAACTAGAGCTTATTGCACAAGTCCAAAAGTGTTTTAACTCGTGGCTTGATTGCTTCCATGGGCAGAGCTTTTAAAATGCTAATTGATTTTATATATATATAGTAACATAAACCATCTGTAGCTTTGAACTTAAATTTAACTTCTCTAAGTCTTATCATTCTACTACAAGAACTGTCTGTCACACATCAATCTCTTAATTCTAATTTTCGTTCAGTTTATCATATCATTTAAAGCCCTGACTCCACCATAGCAAGGTTTTAATTAACAGTAAAATATTTCTAGAGGAAACTCTGTATGAAACATGAGGAACTGAGTTTTGATTTGTTCAGATAACAAGATCTGACACAGTACTTTGTGTCTTACCCAAATGTTTGTGGAAGACAACTTATTCCATTTCTCTGTGGATTATCTATGATAATTTTTTAAGCCATGGCTTAAAGCCTTGTTTTTTCCATGGAAAGTTCTCCTCACAGTCACACGCTATACTGCAGGTGTCAGATGCTGAGAACTGTCAAGACATTAGCAAACCATGCAAACAACAGATGAAAATTACTGGCGTGCATGAAGTGGGTCAAACGAATACAAGGTATGGAAGAAATCCACTAACAGGATGATAAATCATTAAGCTCTGAAACAGAAGCAGACTTGCCAGAGGAGGAGGAATGTCAAGGGCAAGAAATCAAAGATAGGTTGTCAACAAAGCCATTACTGTGATCATCATCATATTACTACAAGTGGGCAGAGAATGTCTGTAGGGATAATAGTTGCTATGTAGAAAAGAGAACAAGGAAAACTTCAAGGAATACTTTTGGTTAAACCCATTAACTGCTTTATTAGGGGCATACTAAACGTTAGGCAGATACAATTCTGCATCTTGACATTAATATTAATGTGGAAAATAAATTGCATTGGGGAGTATAGAAAAAAAAATAATGCTCTATTCCTACAGGAAAGGCAAAAAGTTAGTGCCAATTTCTTGGAGGAATAATTTATGTAGTTATCAAAGCTTCTCCCTGGGATTTCATCCCCAGGGGGGAAAAAAATGCTGCTGAACTTACTACACTCAGTTAAAGCAGGATGCTAGATTAGTCAAGACCTGATAGAATATCACTATTGGGAAGACATATACTAGAGATATTCCCACTTCATGTAACATGCGATACCATCTACAAAAGAACCCCTACACATCATCCCTCCACACCTTCCCAGATGCTTACAAAGGTTCTTCTGAAGGTGCAAAAAGAAGTGATGTGTCAAGTTGCCCACAAATCCCTTGTAACTTCTGGAGTTCCAATCATGGCCTGAAGATTTGAGTCTTCATATTGAAAATTATATGGAGATATAATAACAATGTAAACAGACTGCAAAATGGAAGAGCTGGATTGTATCCTTTTAAAGACTTGAGACTTCTCCAAGTCCAAGAGGTCCTTCAAACCCTCTTACAGGGACTTTTTAGTCCCGGAAGGTTGGTAATTTCATCTGATTTTCCAGCAGCTGTAATTTTAATCAGAAGTTATGCTAAAATTGACAACTACATTGAGTCCTCCAGGAATTCAGTACAGTGAGGGAGCAAACTGTAGACACTCAGGGAAAGTGAAACTACTGCTACAGGCAAAAAAGTGCAATTGACAGAGACTTTAATGAAATTGCACTATAATGTGCATACAATCAGCTGTAACAGCTTCATTGAAGAATGCTGCTTCATTAAGATAGCATAACTAAATCAAATCCGTTAATGTGTCTCTGCAACTTGCAACACTGGGAATGACAGGCCAGCAGATTTAAATCCTGGTCAGGAAAAAAGCAAGATTTTAAAATATTCCTGTTTCACATCAAAATGATGAGATAATTTTGTTGGTTTTTTGTTTGTTTTTTTCCTCTCTTACTACAAATGAAACCTAGAGTGATGTCCTTCCTCACAGAATAACCAATAACTTGGTTGCCAAGCATGAGACTGGAATGTGGAGTTGCTGTTTGAAGGTCCTGGTCCGAATTAGACAGAGCAGAGATTTGAGCCTGCATTTTCCATACAAATGCAATATAAACCCAAGTAATTGGCATTTCTAGGACCATAATCTTTACCTTTTTTCTGAATATAAATTCCTTTTCAATCCCAAGAAACTTCTCTCAGTTAAAGTTTCATGCATTTGGTATATTGAACTGATATTTCTGACAAAACAAGGAAAATACCATTTAATTTCTAGCCAGTTCTTCTGCGAGAACATTGTGTTCAAGAAGAGGAAAGAATTTAGAAGAAAAGAAGTATTAAATGCTACATACAAGACAGTTTTGCCTATATTGAGGGACTGAAAGACTGTATAAAAGGAAATTATTTCAGTGATGATTAAAAGGTGTTCATACTACAAGATGTGGTGGGAGTTAGAACTATGTTCAGGTGTGAAGCCTATCATCTTCCAGCAAACAAAAAGACAAGTTGTTTGCTCAGATTGTACAATTTCTATAAAGTCATCCATATCAACAACCCTGGGTGACTGCAGAGTTTGTTTTTTTTTTGGTAGAGGTAGAACTAAAAGACAAACGAAAGCACTCCTGAATATGTAGCTAGGTTAATGAAATTAAAGGGGACCTTCCAGTTTTACAAGAGCTTGTTGTATTAAGGATCTGGTCCACATGCCATAAGCAAAATGAATGATTTGTGAATGGCTATTGTCTAAGCCACAGCTGATCCCAAGCCATAACCAAGAATAGCTTTTTCAGCAGAAACTAATATTAGACATGCTAGGAAATAGCAACAGAATCATGAAAAGTTTGCAATAAGTAAAATGGGACCAAGAAGAAAGCACTACATTCATAAACTTCTATAACAGCATGGAATACACTGAGAATTAGCTAGCATCTTTAAAACTGCTTAATTTAAAGGATAATAAATAAAGGAGCTTGGAAATCCTTTAAAAGGTAGGTGGAGAAATATTTTAAAAGGAACACAGAACTGGAGACTCCTGTTTCTGTGATTTCCTAACATCGTCATCCCAGTCTACAGAAATTGTAGAGCTACAGAAAGTATTTAATATTTTCAAAACCATACATGGGAGAAGTTTTCCTACCTTGCGTATTAATACATTATAAAAGTGCATAAAACTCTTAATAACATGGGCTAAATTTTTATGTAGTGAAATGGCTTGTATTTTCTCATAAAGAACAGCCAAAAAGGATTTGGTTGATCTGTCCAAGCATACGTCTAATTTTCAACTCCACATCCCCCCACCCCCAGCAATTTGCTGCAGTTTTGGAAAAGGATGATATTACTGTCTTACTGTGTGAAAATAAGATCTGTGCCAGAAGAGGGAACAAGGCCACACTTTTTACAAACCTTGTCAGTGACAGAGAACACACAGAAAAGGATTTACCACAGAATAAGGTACCAGTGTTTGGAATATCATCTGCAGCTGTTGTTTGGCAAACTACATGAGCTAGGTTATGCAAAGCGTTTTGGATAGCTTTATAGCTAACTAGCTAGCTATATAACACATTTATTACTGAAGCCTATGAGAAATAATGACTTGTGTACCTCCCCAGGGTATTTGCACAGTTCTCAAGGGGCCATCTTAACATAAATCAGGAAAATATATACTCATTCCTAAAGATCTAAATATGCATTCTGGTTATTGATAAATATGGAAAATAATTTACACAGATTACAGATTAAGAATTTAGAACATCAGCCAAAAGACAGGGTTTCCAGATATGGTAGCACAACTTTGGAGATATACAATGGTTTTTGGTGCTTTCTTTTACTCTTTGAGTTTAAAAAATAACAGTCAAGATAAAAGTACCTGTTTCCTATCAGAATGACCACTAGAAATATTAGGAATACAGAAGTAAGTAGGTGACAACTAGTTACATCATAAACACAAATGAAATTCCACAAGGCTAAAGAGACTCTCTATCAGAAATGGATAGATATGGGTGTACCAACATCTGTTTCAAAGTTTGCACAGAAATAACAGTCACACACATTGTCGTGTGTGGCACTGGAATGACATTTGAGATACATACAGTCTGAAAATTACACAAAGGCTAGATTGGAACTGTAAGAATTCAAATTCTATCCCTAAACATCCAAAATTTTTTTGTCACAAAAGGATTGATACACCAACAGAAGACAGGAAAGCCACATTACTCAATGCAATGCATCCCTGATATACTCTGTTTCATCACTTTAAATATTCAACAGCCCAATGGAAATCTGTGTATATACTAAGCCTGATACGGTTCATGTCTGATTGTGGTGGATGCACATCCTGTATCACCTGAAGGACTCCGAGAATTCTGGGGTTTTCCGCTCAAATGGTGGACCTGTTAAGGGTTGCTTTTAAGGATAGGACACTGGACAAATTGTGCAATGGAGGAAACTATCCAATCTACATATGAAGCCCATCAACCATTTGTCAGAATAAGTGTCAAGCATCACATCCATTCCTTTCTACTCTTTGAAAGGGGGTTAGTGGAAAGATTTGTTCAGACATTCAAGCAAGTAGCCCATTCTATGACTCCAGCAAAAGATAATTTGCAACGCAAGATTACAAATTTTCTATTGGTCTCTATGACAGTAGTGCATGCTGTCATAAGTCATATACAGGGGATGTTGTCTGCTCATAAAAAAAAAAAACAAAGTGTTGAAAAAAGTGGCCACAAATAGACAAGTACAATGGAAGTGAGAAAGTATAGAGATAATTCACATAAGTCACTGTAACCTGAAATAACTACATAGTGATAACATTAGCCAGAAACAGCTATTCAGGCAGAAGGTATTTAAAACAGTTTCTGTGCCTGTATTTAACTTGATGCACTAGAACAAGTGCATGTACTGAATGTAATTAGCAGTCAGAGATTCAACGTGAACAAAATCACTTGTGAAACCCCACAATTTCTGCTACAAGCGTCCTAAAATTAGAGGGCAGGAAATGCTGCTAAGAAAATTACCCTGGAAAGCTTGCACCTCGTTTCAAATATTGTTTCATTGACTAAAAGCCATCTCTATAAGATGTCATTAGCATGTCTCATATCTTTAATTAGTAGTATTTTGTACATAAATTATTACAGATTTTACTGTAAAATATATATATAAAAGGACAATCAGAATATATAAGAAAGAGAAGCATGTAGTGCCTAAGAGTTGAGTATCACTGTGAATACTTTAAAGTTCTTCAGTAGGACTCTCTGCCCTTTATAGCCACCAGAACAATGTCAGCATGCATAAATCCTGCCAACATGTCCAGATAAGTCTGGGAGCTGCAGGTTGTAGAAACCTGTGGCCAACCTCCCAGTGACAGCAGCCTTCTCTATTTTTCCTTGGTAATTGCCTGTCAGCCCTTCTCCTCCACTCTGGGGAAAAGTAGTTAGCAAGATGTAGAAGTTAGAGAAGCCAACAGATCTTCCCCTAAGGACCTCAATTGGTCCCCACAGGAAGGCAAGGAGCTATAAGAGCTGCTTGTTTGGGTCCACTCCCTTGATTTTTCCTCTAGATCGGAGAGCAGAGGAGTTAAAAAGGTAAAAGGAAATTGCAGAGTGATTCTGTTGCTGTCCTTATCTACCACTTGTCCCTAAGTCTCAGCAAGGGAGATGGTGATCTGGAACTGAGGCTACCCCACAGTGGACAGGGTGATAGGCAATTGCTTGGAGACATGATATAACGACTGTATGAAAGCCTGCCTAAGGAGGTTCAGAGCAACAGTGTAACCCCATCTACATTCTTGAGAGCAAGAGGAGTTCAGAAATCAGAAGGGAGACACAAACTTATGATATAAGCCTCAAAAACAAACAAACAAAATGTTTCCAAGAATGGCATGCTTGGCACAGTTGGTACTTCCATCACCCGAAGGTTCATCTGTCTGGAAATTATCTGTTCAGGCACGTATCTCCCTTAGGTTTAGCATGTTATACAAAAACAAGACTCAACAATGTAATAAAACCAATTAAAAGGTGGAATTCAAGGCAATGAGAGAGCTGTAATGAAGAGGGGTTAGGGCATACACAATATGAAAGAGAATGCTCCAAATGTACAGCAACACCAAGATGAACAGTAAAATCTGGTATTGTCAATCATCTAAGCTCTGTTACTTTACTTTGCTGTTCCGAATCCATGCAATATTCATCTGAAATAATTTGAGTGTTTAAAAATTTTGGGGAAAAGAACATTTGCCTAGTTCTTTCCTTTTTCTTCGTCTCTGCCTGTTTGGCTGTAATGCAACTCATGTGCCATTATCCTAACACAAGAGAGACAAGGATCAGTTAGAACGAGTCCAGAGGAGGCCACCAGGATGATCCAAGGGCTGGAGCACCTCTCCTAGGAGGACAGGCTGAGAGAGTTGGGGCTGTTCAGCCTGGAAAAGAGGAGGCTCCAGGGAGATCTTATAGCAGTATTCCAGTACCTGAAGGGGGCCTACAAGAAAGCTGGGGAGGGACTTTTCATAAGGGCAGTTAATGACAAAACAAGGGGAAATGGCTTTAAGCTGAAAGAGGGTAGGTTTAGATTAGATATTAGGAAGAAATTCTTCCCTGTGAGGGTGGTCAGACACTGGAACAGGTTGCCCAGAGAAGCTGTGGATGCCCCCTCCCTGGAAGTGTTTAAGGCCAGGCTGGATGAGGCTTTGAGCAACCTGGTCTAGTGGAAGGGGTCCCTGCTGATGTCAGGGGGGGTGGAACTAGATGATCTTTAAGGTCCCTTCCAACCCAACCCATTCTATGATTCTAATTTTCAAAAGTGCCACAAGGGACTCTTTTGCCTTAGTATACTCTTAGCACTTTCTTTTAAAGCCAGTTGTGGACCTTGTGTACCATCTTACTGCATGGCAATACTATTTATTCTCAGAAATAAATTAGAAATTTTTGCAACTCCACATTTCATCACACTATTAAATATATTTAATTTTGTTTGATATTTAATTTTCAGTAATTTATAGAGTTTTGTTCTTTGTTGTCCAAAGGTCACTGATCTAAGGAGCAAATACTGTCTTTAAAGAAGAACAGGGTGTAACCATGCAATTCTGAGGGTAAGTCACCATGCTTTTTTTCCACTGCAATAATTTATATTATCAAATTCTCTTTAAATTCTCATCTATATAGGTATACTAAAAAAAATGATTTAAATCTCATGTTAACTTAATCTACATGAAAAAACACACCATCATATGAATGAAACTTTAGCTGTAAATATTAACATTCTCAAGAACATGTTCCCAAGAGCATCTAGAGCAGTTGTGCTGAACTTTTCCTTGAAACTATTTTATTTTCCAAACAAACAGATGTTGACAGAATATTAAGTTAGTACTCACAAATGGTATAAAAGTTAACCTCTAAAAGTTATTTTCCTTAAATACTTACACTCTTCTCAAACTGAACAGAGCAAGAACTTTATTAGGCAAAATGGAAACAAATGTTTCCCTTGGTCGATGAGTATTGGTTTAGAGATCGACTATGCAACCTTAACACCCACAAGTCCATGGGCCCTGATGCAATGCACCCACGAGTGCTGAGGGAGCTGGCTGACGTCATTGCTAGGCCACTCTTGATCATCTTTGAGAGGTCATGGCAATCAGGAGAGGTTCCTGAAGACTGTAAGAAGGCAAATGTCACCCCTGTCTTCAAGAAGGGTAAGACTGGAACATGTCAAATGTCACCCCTGTCTTCAAGAAGGGTAAGAAGGAACAATCAGGGAACTACAGGCCAGTCAGCCTTACCTCAGCCCCTGGAAAGGTAATGGAACAGCTCATCCTGGAGGCCATCTCTAAGCATGTGAAAGACAAGGTCATCAGCGGTATTTACAAAAGGGAAATCATGCTTAACTAGCCTGATTGCCTTCTATGACAGAACAACTGGCTGGATAGACGACAGGAGGGCAGTGGATGTTGTATACTTGGACATGAGCAAGGCTTTTGGTACTGTGTCCCATGACATCCTCATTGGCAAACTCAAGAAGTATGGACTTGATGACTGAATGGTGAGGTGGATTGAGAACTGGATGAATGGCAGAGCTCAGAGGGTTGTCAATGGTGGCATGGAATCAAGTTGGAGGTCTGTATTTAGTGGTGTCCCCCAAGGGTCAATACTGAGTCCAGTGTTGTTCAACCTATTCATCAATGACTCAGATGGAGAAACAGAGTGCCTCCTGAGCAAATTTGTTGAGGATACTAAACTAGGAGGATTGTCAGATATGCCAGACAGCTGCGTTGCCATTCAGAGAGACCTCAACAGGCTGGAGAGATGGGCAGAGAGGAACCTCATGAGGTTCAACAAAGGAGAGTGCAGGGTCCTGCATATGGGAAGGAATAACCCCATGCACCAGTACAGGCTGGGGGCTGACCTCCTGGAAAGCAACCCTGTGGACAAGGACCTGGGAGTCCTGGTGGACAACAAGTTAAATGTGAGCCAGCAGTGTGCTCTTGTGGCCAGGAAGGCCAATGGCATCCTGGGTTGTATTAGGAAGAGAGTTGCCAGCAGGTGGAGAGGTTCTCCTCCCCCTCTACTCAGCCCTGGTGAGGTCCCACCTGGAGTATTGTATCCAGTTCTGGGCTCCCCAGTACAGTAAGGACATGGAACTCCTGGAGCATGTCCAACGAAGTGTGACTAAGATGATTAAAGGATGGGAGCATCTTTCATATGAGGAAAGGCTGAGGGAGCTGGGCCTGTTCAGCCTGGAGAAAAGACAACTCAGAGGGGATCCAATTAATGTTTATAAATATCTAAAGGGAGAGTGTCTAGAGGACAGGGCCAGACTCTTCTCATTGGCACCCAACAACAGGACAAGAGGCAATGGGCATAAACTGCAGCATAGGAAGTTCCACCTGAACATAAGGAAGAACTTCTTTATTATGAGGGTGACTGAGCACTGGAATAGGTTGCCCAGAGAAGTTGTGGAATCTCTGTCCCTGGAGGTATTCAAAAACTTTTGGGACAAAATGCTGGTTCATGTGCTCTGGAGTCCCTGCTTGAGCAGGGTGGTTGGACTAGATGACCTTCAGAGGTCCCTTCCAACCTCAACCATTCTGTGATTCTGTGAAGATTTTATCTATGCTACTGCAATTATGTTTCTACAGGCTTCAAAAGAAGTTACAGCTGTATTTACACTCTTTGCTAAGAAAAGTCTTTTAAAAAAAATTCCCACCTTTGCTATTACCAAGGTTACTGAGTTGGCAGTGGTAACAGTGAGAAAAGGCTTCAACAGCTTGCTTTATTTAAACCCCTGCATCAGTAAAACCTCCTCAACATGTGATTGATAATTGTTCCCCAGCAGCATTGTGGAGCAGGACTGATTACAAAGGGGATTAAAAAACTAGAAACTCTGAAGAGTGTCTCTGAGTTCTCTTCAGTCTCTTTGCTGCAAAGCTGATATCGACAGTGACAGGTTTTAAATTTAGGTTATTTTTTGTTTTAGACAATATTTCCTGATATGAGCAGCATCTAAGGCCTTACCAGAAACCCTTCAGAAAAGGGTCTAGCTTGCTGGCTACAGCCAGAAGAAAGTAGTCACAGAGTAATAGATCACTCTTATGGACTAAGCATGGACCTCATGCAGCCTTCCCAAACTGCTCCCCTAGTTCTGTATTCTGGTTCCAGTTCTTTGGGCCAAGTAATTTTACCACCTGGTAGTTAAGTCAGCTCTGTAATTAGTAAAATGAAAATTTTTATATTGATCAGTTAATATAAGAGCTTAGTATTATTTTTTAACTTCTTTTTTTTTTTTAGTTCTAAGTATGTGTACAAATTCTATTTTATCTGAAGATGAGCTTTTTCTGGTTTGTTTGGGGTTTTTTTTGCTTTTATATCAGAAAAGGAAAGGAGTTAAGGTTAGTGATGAGCCAAACTGGATTGATCACTGAAGATCTTTAGATTTTATTATATATAAGAAAAGCAAACACTCTTCTTAACTGGTTATGAATCATGCACCCTGTAAAACTGCTTGTTGAAGAACTGCTAAGACATCCACATTGGTAAAATAATCAGGCTGGAAACCATTCTTATTACTGTTTAATTTATAAGTGTAGGCTAAACAGCTACTTGAAAAAAATTTACAAACTACTTGGTCAACTGGCGACTCAATGCTTTTCTTACACTTGAAGAGAGAATGAGAAATAAAGGGGAAAAAATAGTGCTAAAAATTAATACACTTTGTCGTGATAATTCGATGTTCAGCAGAAACACTATAGTTGTGGGCTTCTCTTAGGCTATTCTTTGACCAGAACAAAGGAGTAGTTCACCATTACTGACCCAAGATAGTTATGTGCAGATGGAAGGCTCTGTGACCAGACAAAAACTATTCTGTAATTAATTGCATTTGTTTGCATATGAGTTGAACCTAGCTACACGCCCACAACGCTACTTCAGGAAATTTAAGCTCTATTACAGCCAATTGGATGCAATAATGCTCATAAGTTAACCACACTCTCAACTTCAGTACAGCAAAATAGATCAGCTGAGAATTTGGCCCATTATTTGGCATGTATGATGCAAAATCATCCAAAAAAAACACAGAAAAAACATTCCCACTGGCCATAATAAAACTTTTTAGTCAACTGATTTCTAGGTGAGCTGGATCTGAAGGTCCCAGAATGCGACAGAGCACCAGGCAACCGAGTTGTTTCTGCCATTTAGCCTTTGTTGCACTTAGTTCTGCCAAATGCAAGATTTAAGAAGACAATCTGGTTGTGACAAGCACAGTAGTAAATTACTGTAATGGAGTTCCAGAGAGGAAAATGAAAGCAGGTATCATATATTTAATATACAGTTTTACACCAATTCATTTGAAGCCATAGAGCATGATGTTGTTTTAAATGTTTGGCTAAAAAATAAAAATAATTTTTTTTTTAAAAAAAGAGTGTGAAGGTTTGAAATTTATAGAGACATACAGAAACCAACTATTAATCACACAAATAAATATGATTTTTTTTATTTTTTTTAACCAGAGGAAACTTAGAGCCTTAAAAGAAGAAAATATCAACAGGACATTATTACTGAAGCTGACAATCTCAAACGCATTCTCCTCTTGGGCATTTTACTTGATACCTCTAGAAGTCAAATGACAATATGATACTTCTATCTATATAAAATAGATATCTATAAACTTCTATCCCTCCTGCACAACAGATGTGTCTGAAAAACTGATGAAGCCTGGAACAGTAAGTGAATGGAAGCAGCTCCTGTGTCAGCTAATACTCTTTTGCACAGCATTACTAAACTAGCTGAAGAGTATTGAAAGCAAGTGCTCTTACATCTCAAGAAAAACGTTTAAGTTGCTAAATCAAAAAGCACCCATTGTAATTCCTATGAATTTCTATGCCTGTGTATGTATGATTGGTGTTTGGAAGTTATCAGTGAGGAGGAATAATGAGAGTATCTGTGACATTTTAGGAAGCAAAGAAAACTTTTTCTCTTCTGCTAGATTGAGGTGCCATGGTCAACAACATCCCAAACACAGGGTCTTAAACCAAAAAGGAAGAGCAAATGTAACTAACAGTTAATGATTTTGCATCTGTTTCATATATGACTTGGATTGTGTGAGTGTGAGCGATCCTTTTACTGATATGAGTCCTTGCAAGAATGGGACACAGACAGACTGTTTGACAGACATCACAAGAAATTTTAATTCAGCTTTAAAATAAGACACACCATTTTTTTTTCTCCCTTGTATTCTAACTTGCTTTTCAAAGATCTTTTCATTGCACTTTGGAAGATTTCTGAAAGGAACGCGAATCTTTCTTGCTCACCAGAAATTTTTGTGCCTTAAGTAATTTCTTTTAAAATCAATGGGAAACAGTATAGCTGCACTCATGTTGAGAGGTGTGCTTAGTTTATCATAATCTTAATCTTTTTTTTTTCCCCAAGGCATCTTTACTTAGAGAATAATTATGCATTTAATGACATTTCATACTGTCTTTCTTAATCAAGAATATATTTCCTCCCTTGGAAGATGTGCTTGCTTTCTTGATCCCATGGGCACAACTACTGTATCGATATAATTTTTATAGCAAAAAGCTCCAGTGCCCAGCAGCACACTTTTTTTTTCTTCAGAAGCATGAGATGATAGAGAAGAGACAGAAAAGTCTACAAAAGAAAATGTTGAAATCAGTGGGGAAACAGATGTTTCAATATGGCAATTTAGAACCAATATTTGCAGGGTGGCAATGTGCCACTGATTTATGTAATCTGATTTCCAAGTCAAAAGTAGTAAGTAAAATACTTTACTCATAGGATCACAGAGCAACTAAAGTTCCTTTAACCTTTCTTCATAAGTCAAGTTCTCCAATCCTTTAATGCTCTCAGTAGCTTTCCTTTGGACCCTTTCCAGTTATTCAACTTCTCTCCTGAACTGCAGTGAGCAAAAGTAGACACCATAGTCTAGAGTGGCCTAAAAAGTGTTGAGGAGGCTGGAATAAGCACATCCCTTGAGCCACTGGCTGTACGCTTGCTAGCGCAGCCCAGGGCATGTTTTGCCTTCATGGCTACAAGGGCACACTGCTGGGTGGTTCTCAACTTGCTGCCTTCTAGGACTCCCTTTCCAGCAGAGCTGCCCCAAGCACCAAGACCCCAGCCTGATCAGCTACTTGCAATTATTCTGTCCCAGGTGCAGGACTTTACATTTATCTTTGCAATACCTCATGCACTTCTTGTTAGCTGAAATATTCCAGCTGCTGAGTAGTGGCTGAATTCCGTCTCTCTGAATGGTGGCTGTTCCTTCAAGAGTATCTACTTTTTCCTCGAGATTTGGTTGTCACGCATCAACTTGGTGAGGGTACATCCAGTCCCATCATCCAGGTATTTTATAAAGATGCTGCATAGTATTGAACAAAATATTGTCCCATGGGGAGCTCTGCTTGTGATCAGCTGCCAATTTAAATTTGGGCCAGTATCACACCCTTTAAGTTCTACAGTTTAGTAGCTTTCCACTCATACTATGGTCCACCCCTTCAGTTCATATCTTACCATCTTGTCAGCAAGGGTATTGTGGGACATGGTTTCAAATACACCAATGCATGCAGAATGAGCAAAAACAGGAGGAGTTGGAAGCTACTGTCCTGTTAGAAAGCTGTGACATAGTGGCCATTACAGAAACTTGGTGGGATGAATCCCATGACTGGAATGTGGCTATCGATGGCTACAAGCTGTTCAGAAGGGACAGGAGAAGAAGGGGTGGAGGTGTTGCCCTCTATGTTAAGAAATGTAGAGAATGTGAAGAATTGTCCCTAAAAAACAGCCATGAGCAGGTTGAAAGCTTATGGGTAGGAATTAGAGATCAAGACAACACGGGGAGCTTTGTGTCTACTACAGGCCACCCAATTAAGGGGAGCCTATCAACGAAGCCTTCTTACTCCAGCTCCAGGAGGCATCGAGCTCGCAGGCTCTCATTCTGCTGGGGGATTTCAACCACCATGACATCTCTTGGAAAAGTAGCACGGCAAGCTGTAGGCAATCCAAGAGACTCCTGGAGTGCCTTGATGACAACTTCCTAAAACAAGAACTAGACAGCCCTACTCAAGGGGAAGCAATATTGGACCTGATGGTCACCAATGCAAGTGAGCTTACCAGGGATGTCGAGATTGGAGGCAGTCTGGGCTGTAGTGATCATGCACTGGTGCAGTTCAAGGTCCTAAGGCATCGAGTCATATGAGAAGCACTATAAAGACCCTGAATTTCAGGAAAGCCAACTTACAGCTCTTCAAGGAGTTAGTCAATAGGACCCCCTGGGAAACAGCTCTCAAGGACAAGGGAGCAGAACAGAGCTGGCAGATCTTTAAGGGTGTTTTCCACAGAACACAAGAGCTCTCGATCCCCAGGTGTAACAAATTGGTCAAGGCAAGAGACCAGCATGGCTGAGTCAAGACCTGCTGGTCACACTAAAAGGCAAGATGGAACTACACAGGTAGTGGAAGCAGGGACAGGTATCCTGGAAAGAGTACAGGCATGTTGGTAACGAGGGACGAGGTCAGGAAGACCAAGGCACAGCTGGAGCTCAACTTGGCAAGGGATGTCAAGAAAAACAGGAAAGAGCTTCTACAGGTATATAAATCAGAAAAGGAAGGTCAAAGAAAGCATGCCCCCCCAATGAGAAACAATGGTGATCTGGTAACAACAGATGAGAAGAAGGCTGAGGTTCTCAACAGCTTTTTTGCCTCAGTCTTCACTGGCAACCTGTCTCTTCACAGCTCTCAAGTTGATGGCCCACTAGACAGGGACCAGGGAGACAAAGTCCCTCCCACTGTAAAAGAAGATCAGGTTTGTGACCATCTGAGGAACATGAACATACACAACTCCATGGGACTTGAGATGCAACCCAGAGTCCTGAGGGCATTGGCTGATGTAGTTGCCAAGCCACTCTCCATGATATTTGAAAAGTCACAGCAGTCATGTGAAGTCCCTGATGACTGAGAAAAGGGAAACATTGCACCCATTTTTAAAAAAGGTAGAAAGAAGACCCTGGGAACTACTGATGTGTAAGCTTCACCTCTATATCTGGGAAGATAGTGGAACAGATCCTCCTAGAAGCTATGCCAAGGCACATGGAGGACAGGGAGGTAATTCAAGACAGCCAGCATGGCTTCACCAAGGGCAAGTCCTGCCTGATCAGCCTAGTGGCCTTCTATGATGAAGTGACTACATCAGTTGACAAGGGAAGAGTTATAGATGCCATCTATCTCAATTTCTGTAAGACCTTTGACACATTCCCCCACAACATCCTCCTGTCTAAACTGGAGATACAGATTTGATGGGTGGACTGTTCAGTGGATAAGAAATTGGCTTGATGGTCACATCCAGAGAGCAGTGATCAATGGTTCAAGGTACAGATGGAAGGCAGTGACAAGTGGTGACCCTCAAGGGTCCGTACTGGGACCAGTGCTGTTTAATATCTTCATTAATGATATTGACAGTGGGATTGAGTGCACCCTCAGCAAGTTCACTGACAATACCAAGCTGAATGGTGCAGTCAACATGCCAGAAGGAAGGATGCTATCCAGAGGGACCTGGACAAGCTGGAGAAGTGGGCCCAGGTGAACCTCATAAGGTTCAACAAGGCCAAGTGCAGGGTCCTGCACCTGGCAAGGAACAATCCTCATTATCGATACAGGTTAGGAGATGATGTGCTGGAAAGCAGCCCTGAGGAAAAGGACTTGGGGGTAATAGTGAATGAAAAGATCGACATGAACCACCAATGCGCATCTGCAACCCAGATGGCCAACCACATCCTGGGCTGCATGAAAAGAAGTGTGGCTGGCAGACCAAGAAAGGTGATTCTGCCCCTCTACTCTGCTCTGGTGACCTCACCTGGAGTGGTACATACAGCTTTGGAGCCCTCGACACAAGAAGGACTTGTGCCTGTTGGTACCTGTGCCTGAGTCCAGAGGAGGGCCACAAAAATGATCCAAGGGCTGGAGCACCTCTCCTGTGAGGACAGGCTGAGAGAGTTGGGGTTGTTCAACCTGGTGAAGAGAAGGCTCTGGGGGGACCTTATAGCAGCCTTCCAGTACCTGAAAGTGCCTGTAAGAAAGCTGGGGAAGAACTGTTCACCAGGGCATGTTGCAATAAGATAAGGGGTAATGGTTTTAAACTAGAAAAAGGTAGCTTTTGGTTGCATATTAGGAAAAAGTTTTTCAGTATGAGGGTGGTAGATCATTGGAACAGTTTGCCAAGAGAGGTAGTAGAGGCCCCGTCCCTGGAGATATTCAAGGTCAGGCTTGATGGGGCTCTGAGCAACCTGCTCTAGTAAAGATGTCCCTGCTCACTGCAGGGGGGTTGGACTAGATGACCTTTGAGGGTCCCTTCCAACACAATACATTTTATGATTCTATGATATACCTTGCTACAATCAAGGTTATGTCAAGGTTGTTAGTGCTGCCCCATTGTTTGATACCTGGCAGTCAATTATTTACCCTTGCTGGGGTTGTCTTTTCTGCAAACCAGCAGCAGTGCTGTCTTTGGATTAGTGTGCCCACATACTGTGCATTGTCTTACTTATTTTGTTGCAATTGTAAAGTAAACAAAGCAAAGAAAGAAGATCCACAGAAATTTTTTTTTATTCCTCTCCAAAATGTGGTTCTCTAAGATATCCTGTTTTCCCATTGTTTAATTTTTTCAATGAGCAGTCTCAGAGGCCTCTGGGGGTCAAGGCTTTTTCTTAGAAGGAAGCTGGAATGGAAGCTGTGAGAAAATTCTCACTTGCAAAGTAAAGCAAAGGATTTGGGCCTTTTGCCAGTTCCGTGTGGGTATGACAATTTCAAGGCTGTTTGCCATGTATTTCTGTATAATTTTGTAGCAACAAAAGTAGTTTTTGCAGTAAAAAACCTGAAAAATTTACTTTAAATAGCTTTTCCAAGTCAAGAAAAGAATAAATAAGGCAACACTCAGAAAAGTAAATTTATTCTCACAGATGTCAAACCCCTGAACCACCATGTTTCTCATTTGGCTGAGCTTCCTGAGCTACATTTTTCACTGCTGAGTTAACTGCTCTTCAGATCTTGCTGTTAACATGCTTTATGCTCACAGACCTCTAAACAAAGAAGCAACCATTAGGTCTTGCAGTATAAAAGCAGCTTAGTCCATCTTGAAAATTGTTAATGTCTGTAGTAAAACAGGCGGTCACAGCCAATATCAAGAACCAATGTGGAAAATTTTCATTCCTGTTTCCTTCCTTTTTGCAAGTATCTCTTCATATTCTCAGGTTTTACAACTTTTGCCCCATGAGGCTGGAAAGAGCCTATCATGAAGACATGCTCACCTCACTTCAGCTCCACTTTTACATGGGCAAATGCACAATAAAAGAACACAGACAGTAATGTGTTGCATTTTCTTTTTCAGGTACAGAGTAGAATCTTTCAGTCTGTCTCGTCTTTATATAAAACTTATCAAAAGTTTTATGTTTTTTCCAGATCTGCCTTGTTTAACATCCCATGGCATCAACTACAATAGTACACATGCTCAAATACAGCCTGCTATGATGATTGCATACAGTGCAGCTGAAGTAGGATCTGCATAGTAGCATCCTTTCTTATTTCATATGTCAACTTCCTTGAAAAGTTTGCAGAGAACAGGTAATGGTGCAAGCTGTGTCACTTCCATTGCACCAGCACATCTTAGCAAATTCATACCCAAGGGCAAAATTCATCCTGATGTAAAGAATCAAGCCTGTACACACAGGTTCATCTTTAACTAGTCCCATCCTACTAACATGTCCAGTATAAAATCTGGGGTTAACTTTTTAGAGATGAATTCCTCTTTGCTTTTATTTGAATGTCAAGGTCTATTAAAATTTGATAACTAGTCTCACGGACAACAATTCCACCAGGGTGTCTGTGTTTTTTCTTTGGCCCTTTGTACATGAGGGTCAGACCTCTTTGAGTCAGTCATATGCTCAGAAAATGGTCAGAGTAAGACCATATTCCACAATAATTCCAGTCATCCACCTCTGCAGCAGCTTCAGTTAAGTGATTTTTTAATTACTCTGCATTTTTCATGTTCATGCAAGAATCTGAGTCTATGAAACTTTCTCTTGAGTATTGCCCTAATTTCAGCACAGACATACATGGGCCAAGGATACAGAACAAGAGACAAAATATGCACAGAAAACACAGTTTTCCTATATCCTTTGAAGCACTATTTATTGTGAGGCATGAAGCATATCAGGTTTTCTATCAGTGCATCCTGTGAGGTGCTGTTGAGATGGAAATGGCACCCTGAGCTTGTCACACTACTGCCAAAATGCAAACAGCAGAACCCACAATATATTGCTATTTTGGATACTGTTCATTGCATGTCCTGTTTTCTTTGGGTGAAGAATGGTCATTGCATTGTAGGTTGCTAAGCTCTGTTTTTAATAAGATGCAAGAAAGTGAAATTTTCTTGCTTGTTACACAAAAACTGCACAGGTAGAGGAGCACAATAACATCGGCAGGCTCCAACTCAATTAAAAATCTATGTCTAAAGATATGGAAACATTTTCAAGGATGAAATTTTGAATATTTCTCTCAACTCTATTTTGCTTCATAAGGCAGACTAGAGACAAACAACTTTTTCTCAATATCTCTGAATTCCACAACAGCTAAACAGAATTCACATGAAATTACAAGTTACCTCTGGCATGTTTCTTCTTCACAGCAAAGTTAATTTGGGAATTAGAAGTAAAGCTGAGATTCTAACCAGGTATAATCCACACTAAAAAAATCCCTTAATTGTACACACTGCTGATTTTAATAAATGGAACTTACCCTGGTAACGCTTGGACAGACCAGCTCCATGAAATCACTGCTGTTCACCAGTGTCCTCCCACAGACCTCTATCCGTACCACTACACACTTCAAAATGGCAGACATACTCTCTTACACAGGACTTCAGGCCAGCTCAATTTATACTAACGACAACAGGATGTGTCCACAGAAGTCTCGGTACCTGGGGCTATGCAGTACCTTGTGTGAGGCAGCTGCTGTCGCTTGAGCCCTGGGCTAAGCTGGGGGAAGCAGCTGAAGTCTTTTATGTCAAGTTGGCCTTACAGAGTGCACCTGTGCCCAGATCCACACTGTCAGTGCTTCTGCCACCAGTAGCTGTCTCAGGCAGTCCTCACTCTTGTGAGGAGAGTTGGGGTGGGAAGAAATTAAATTCAGTCTTCATCTTTTTTTATACCCTTTTCTTTCATGAGTTATGTTTGTTGGAGTGAGATGGTTTGTTTTCTCCCAGCTCTGGCTGCACTGTGCTCTTGGATCTCCTTCCTTTGGGAAAGCCTGACATCCACCTGTATGTGTGGTCATTATTAGGCATTGTCACAGTGCTTTAAGAGGCTTTATTCTTCTGAACCTAGGGTAATAAAATCTTTTTATGTATCTGTCAAGGTCATGTGCAGTATTAAAGCTATTGCAATATTTTGTTTTTATTTACTACTCAAAAGTTTGTGTTCAGCAGCAGCAACATATCCAATAATTTTGATTTCTTAAAATGCAGCAGGTGCATATGAGACTGTAGGCTGTCCCCTTAAGATGTACCTGAGTATACCTGCAGCAGACATACAGACAGACTGCAAGTCTTCCTCACACTCACTTCTTAAGAATTAACAAATTTTGATAAATAGAAAATGACTATTTAAATGTCTTGCTAGTTCTGATCACATATTTCCAGTATATTTTGTGCACCTAAGAGTCTACTCCTGTTTATGCCTCCCAGAATAGCAGAAAAAAATCAGTCAAGATTTGTTTTTATTGCTTTTTTAAAAAACACTAATACTTGGTCTGAATTCATATCTTCATGTCTATTTAAATGATAGTTTTGAACACACAGTAAAAGTGTGGGGGTTTTCAACATATTTACAGCAGTTTCATTGCAAATTGCCCAACGTTCAATGAATCCAGCTGACAAGATATTTAAACACAGATAAAGCAGACCCTGGAGGAGGTTTCACTATTAAAGATATTGGCTTAAGATTGTCCCTTCATTATGAGAAGCATTTCAATGACATATAGGAAATGGACACATCAACAGTCATATCAATTCAGTTATACGTCAAATACTAAAAAGCACACTTCCTGATTGAGTTCCGGCTTACTGACTCGAGCTCCCTCCTTCCCTGACTTTACGAAGTGTCCTATTTTTTAGCTGAGACAGAGCTGGGTTTCTTTTTAGTAGCTAGAATAGCAATGTGTTTTGGTTTCAGCGTGGGATTTGTTATGAGCTAAATGTTGATAACATATCAATGTTTTCATTTGTCACTGGAAGTTGAAGGACTTCGTGTTTTCCTAGTCTACAAGTCCAAGATGTACCAGGGGGGGAGGGGAAGGCGCACAATGAATATTTAAATTCATAAGCTAAATTGGCATTTGGATATGCCAATAGGATATTCCATACCATATAATGTCATGTTCAGTGTATTAATGAGGGTCTCTCCCTCTCTTGTTTTCTCTGGCTTTCACTTGGGCTCTTGCTCTTCTGGGATTGTAGTTTTGGTTTTGGGATTGTCACTCCTCCGGGATCGTGCTTGGTTGGCAAGTAGTGAGCAATTGCACTGTGTA
>NW_010287489.1:0-936 GCF_000700745.2 Antrostomus carolinensis
AGTTTTATTAAAGAAATTAATATCATATTTAATTCAAACTGTTGAAGTAATTTCCAGCACAAACACAGCATCTTTTAAAATAAAATAGGAGTGGAATTTTTTTTTTTCCTAATAGTAATCACCCTCTCTGTCCTTGGAGATGAAATGAACATGTTAAAATCTCTTTATTTACAGCAGAAAAGTGTTATTTCTTTAAAGTTAAACTATTGCCAGACGGTAGCATTAAGTAGCAACTTCAGTATGGAAAAGGTAGAAGAATTTATTTTCCAACACCTGTTAAGAAATCATAATTAGAAAAAAAAAAGGCAAGACCCCTAAATTTGTTTTGTTTTTAAAAGCAGAGTACTTTATAGTTGTTTAACAACTTAAAACTGAAAAATCACTTGAACTGTATTTCGTCCTAAAGAAGGAAAAATGTAGCATTTTGTCATTTCAGTACAAGACCCATTAATGCTGAGATGTGTTTATATATGTGTATGTGTGTACGTGTATTGAGGAAGGGACCAATGACAAGATTTTTTTGTGGCCCACTGATATCTTCAAAGTCTTTATTATTATGTTTTTATGTGGTTTGTGCTGTGACTTGCCTTATGAGACCTTCTCTACTAACAATTTTCTGTTAATAAGCCAGTGAGATGCAGTACTGAGTGTTGAGAACAGAACAATGACAACTGCAACAGGGAGAAGTCCTCCTGTGCTGGATGATATCATCAGTCACTGTTTTCAGGTATAGCTCTTTTTGTTGTTGCTGACGTATTCAACTCCCAATTTCCAGAATAATTACTGGAGGTAACTTCAGAAAATGGCTGTGTCCACACTTTAAGGGAAAGGTATAATGTCAAAGATGCCAGGGGAAAAATGCAGCTGATACGCGAAGAATTCCTCTAAGATCAAGGCCAAGCAACACTTTTTATGCTTACCACATAACATGTCTTT
>NW_010287489.1:966-43301 GCF_000700745.2 Antrostomus carolinensis
TGAAATAAACATCCCTCCAAAGGCTCTCTCCTCCCCCTTCAAAATGTTATTGCTTAAAACGCATTCCTTATTACTAGACAGTATTTTATGCACAACTTACAAACAAGTAAATAATATTTTTACTACACACTTATGTTCGTTTTTCCAGGACCACCTAATAGCAAAGAAACACAAAAGCTCAGTAAACTGGAGGAAAATCCTTTTTTTTCCATCAAAGGAAAATAATGCCTTGCACGATGCTTCTCAACACTAAAATCTTGTACCACATGAAACCCATAAGTACATACTTACCCATAAGGACTTTACCAGATGCAGCTGCTGAGGTATCTGAGTAGGTCTCGTCCCCAGGTTTGTTGGAGGAGGGTTAATGCAGTCCAGCTCTAACCCCCCAAACTGCAGCACCCCCCAGCACCCATCTACCAGGTGCCTGGTACAGAAAGTGCATCATCTTGCTCTAATGTGCAAGATCATTAATAAATAAATTATTAATAAATAAATACAGCAATAATTAAAACTGCCTGGATTTTTATCTACGACATCTCTCTGCATTTTTGTTCCTGAAATTTTTTTCCCCGTAATTTTCTCCATTTCAGAGTCAAAAGAACTGCTCATCAGGCACTTCTTTTGACTCCTCTCTGGGAGGCAGCAGCTGGCAGTGGAACCACCAGCCTCCTCCCAGGGGGAAACCCAACATCCTGGTGGGGAACTGTGAAAAGCATCTGATGAGGTGACGAACCACCAACAAGCACACTAATGGCAGGCATATACTGGGCCATAAGCTGCAGCTGCATGCAGCCACAAGGTCCCCTGGTAAGGATTAAGCTGCTCCTCATGGCTCAAGGAATTGCCTCCTTTTATTAGCTTTGAAGGTGACTTTTTGTTGGCATCACTCACTGCTCACTGGCTCTTGGTCTGGGTGAGGCAGTGAGTGGCCTCATCACCACACCTCGCCTGGGCCACCCTGCTCCTTTTTCTAAGCCAAGGAGGTCTGGCTCCCTCTCTCACATCCCAGCTGGGAATTTTCATGGGAAGAGCAATCTCAGCTGCACCTTCTTCATAAAAACCCTGCTGATTGAAATATGGCTACCACTCAGTGGATTAAGCCTTTTGATTTGACATTTAAATTTAGAAATATCTTACTTCAAAGTGATTTAACACTCCACCGAAACACCACTGTTACAACATTATTTTCATTATGTTCAGAGTGAGGAAAATTTAAAGAGTTGTCTGTCCAACCAACCCATTCCCAGAAACTTAACAAGGGCTGAGGACGTATCTTTTTGGGTAAAAATCCTGGAGCTGCTGCTGACACTAGCAGCATTTCCTGTGTTTCTCCCTTCTGCTTCACATCTGTCCGTGAGCAGCCAGGAGAGGAAGTGAGGGGATATGAGGGGTTGCAGTATGCCCTGGGCAGCTGCACCTGAACCCCTGTGGTGGGTTGACCTTGCCTGAATGCCAGGTGCCCAACCAAGCCACTCTATCATCCCCCTCCTCAGAAGGATGGGGATGGGAGAAAATAAGATGGAACAAAATAAACCCCAAACTCACGGGTCAAGACAAAAGGCAGCAAAGCAAATCTGCACATGCAGAAGCAAAAGAACAAAATATTTATTCTCCACTTCCCATCAGCAGGCGATGTTTGGCCACTTCCCAGGAAGCAGGGTTTTCATACATGTTGTGGTTCCCGGAGGACAAACCTTGTAAATAAGGAATGCTCCCCTTTCCCCTCCATTCTCCTTGCTTTTATTTCTGAGCAGATATCATATGTTATGGAATATCCCTTTGGTCAGTTTGGGTCAGCTGTCCTGGCTCTGTCCCCTCCCAAGACCTTCCCCACCCCCAGCCAACTAGGTGAAATGTTGGAGAGCCAGCCTTGGTGCTGTTAGCACTGCTCAACAGCAACCAAAACACCAGTGCATTATCTGCACCTCTCTAGCTACTAATACAAAACACAGCACTCCGAGGGCTGCTGTGGGGAAAACTAACTCCATCCCAGTCAGACCCAATACAACCCCTGCTCTCTGCCTCCCCTGGCTGGGGACATGCTAAAGGGGCAAGCTAGTTGGAGAGAAATATTTCAGCTTGGGCAAAACATCTGTTTAGGAAAGACAAAGTGCAACAGCAGAGGAAAAGCTGAGAAAACAGGAGGCCCCAGAAAAATCTCATTACTAGACACAACACATAGGAAGAGTGGAGGAAGAAATCAGCACCTGATTGGAGAAAACTCCAAAATAACAGTTAGTGCAGTGGCTGCTAAAACAATAGGTTACAGCAGTGCCTTCTTCTGTGCCTTTAAGTCAAGCGCTGGTCCAATGACTGTCCACTTTGCCACAGTTGAGGATAATATATTTTATATGAGGATTAAAATGGGGATTATATTTTGTTCCTCTTTACTATTTCTGAAAAAAAAAAAAAATACTATAGCCACCCAAAACTAATAAGACCTATTTTTCAAATCCAGAATGCATTTTCAGGGACCTTATAAGAAAATACAATATTTGACAATTGCTGCACTGTACGGTATAGTGGAGAGATGGAAAGGTCAGAGGACAGCGAAAGACAAATAATATACCCATGTTTCCACTATCTAATGTCTTCCAATTTTCCTGAGAGATCACTTCTGCTCTCAAAAAATACTTTCACCTCATACATGTCTGAGTGCTCCGACACATGATAATAACCAAAGGGTTAATAGAAAGCATTTAACTTTCTGCCACTTTTACAAGAGATGTAATAGGTATGTGCTGTCTATCTTTCATTTTCATTGCCTACGGCAAAAACATTTTACACATTTCAGCACAGTGATTTCTTCCTTTTCTTGATCGTGCTCACCAGAGGACTGTTTCTGATAAGGACCGTATGATCTCACTTCTACACCTGTGGAGACTTATTTTTCTAGCACAGAAATACATAGTGTATTGCCTGGACATAATATGCCAAAAGAAACTAAGGATAAGCAGACTGAAATCAATACAGTTAATGCATGGCTGAATTTTGTTCATTTTTTTAAATTTCATTACAGATAGAAGAACAATTTATCTAAATTATTTTTAAGATTAACCAGACCAATGGCAACAACAAAATTGCAGTAAGAAAATAATAAAAAATTGTATTTTCATATGCACTCTATTTAGAAAAATTATTTCATTTTATGTGAGAAAGCACTTCCACATATAAGCTGCAAAAAATGAGCATAGGTGCAATGAACAGAACTTTATAGTTACATGCAAAATAATAACATGAGAAAAGAGTGTTTATTTGTTAAAGATTGCAGTTATATTTGATACATATCACCATGAATCATTATATGTACACAAACATCTCTCACTGGATGCAACATTTGGAAACACATACCAGTGCATGGGATGAATTTGTAACCAATCATGTTTTTTATATTCCATGAACTGTTTCTAAATTCCTCATATCAAGGAGAAATTGTGTCAGGTTTGGGGGGAGGGGGAAGGGGGGGAGGAGCTGGTTTTGGTATTAGGGGAAGGGGCTACCTTGTGAGAAGCTTCGTGAAGCTCCCCTGGCTCCAAGGTGTACCCCCCCAGCCTAGGCTGAGCCAATTAGCAATAGAAAAAACCCTCTGCAAATCCACAGTTGTGAGGGGAAGGACTGTCCTGAAAAGGAGAAGGTGGAGAGAACCCGGAGGAGAGGCCATTGACCTGAACAAAAGACAACCATCAGCCTAAACAAAGAGAGAGCTTTGTTGCCAGGAGGAAGGATGTTAGAAGAAGGTGAATGGCAGACGTGAAAATCCATAGATGCAGAAAGGACAACTGACTTTTAAATGAGCTATTGAATTTTTGTATTGAGCAATAGATGAAAGAAGGACACCTTAATGAACCTGGGTTTAAGCATCCTGTAACTATGTTTAACTGTGAGCAAGATTCCATCACCGCTTTTTAATCTCAAATTTCTTTTTCTGAAAAAAAAAAATGTGGGAAATTAGGTTTGCGGCAAAAGAAGGTCCAAACAGAAGAATATTCCAGTTTTAAAGCTATTTTAAGTGCACAGCTTACAGTGACACATTTTTCAGTCTTCAGTTTTTGTCCTAGCTGATGTTACATTATCTTTACATATAATGCTAACAGGCACCAGCAGTACCACACAGTAAAACTATAAAAACAAATGTAGTAGAGATCACCTACAATATGCACAGTCCTGGCAGCCCTGAGGGATGCACAGCTGGAGACAGCACTTTCTCCATCTCACCCTAGTCCAGTAGTGTAGATAGGTGCCTTGTTTCAATGACTAAATGAAGCTGCTGTAGTCTAGGCTAACCTAGGAAAACAGTAGAGAGGGAAAGCAGCCACCCAAGAGGGCTTTGGGAGCAGCTTCTGTCTCTGTCCACTGGACACACAGGGAGCCTCTGGAGATGCCACTTGTCTGACTTAGGAACCTCCATAGTCAGCTTTAAACCAGCAAACAGTACGAGTCCTGGTCCTTTATGAATTTTTCTGCTCATCATTACAAAAACTATGGATATAAAAGTCCATTTGTTCAAGGAATTCCTCTTGCTAATACATAAATCAGTATCACAAAGGTGAGCTTGAGGGTTTTCTAAGCAATAAAGAATAAAAATGTCAAAGAACCAGAAAACATCAGAGACAAAACCCTGGGTTCTCTTCCCCACCCTCTTCTCAGAGTGGTGGTTCTCTTTTAGGTAAAGCTTAAAGATAATGTTGCAGAGGTTAATGCTCTGAAGAATTATTTTATGCATCTGTAAATGTATGCCTGAACTGATCTTGTTCTAAAGTAATTTGGAGGAAAGTAGATAAGAGGCATCTGCTAGAAAAGAAACTACTCAGAAATTTTTTTTAAAAAAGGAATTATATTGAGTTCAAAATGTCTTTCAGTAACAAGTGACATGATTTGTCATAATGTTGAGCATAGATCTCAAATGTCATGAACAGAATGTCATATATCTGTAAAAAGGAGCCTTTTTGATTGTTTGTGTGAAACTCTAGATGAACACTACCTGTCATGTCTTGTAGAAATGTTGATATAATCTACTCTAATTCCTGTGAGACCAAAACTGTGCTTTGTATGTTGAAGCCTCATTGTCTTATTTCATGACTATGAAGGTAGATTATGAGATTGGCCCAGGAAAACAGCTAAAAATAATTTTGAGCTAAAGGGCTGTCAGGGACTTCAGCGTGTGTCACTGTGCAGCAGTGCAGCATCCCTGCTTTTCAGGCTACTTTGAAGCAGTTATGAACGTGATTTTCAACAGGGAGGAAGAAGGAACTGTATTATCTTCTCTTTTGGCACTCTTATGAGGTGATACTTGAGGTGTAGTATTTACATAAATGCAGAGCAAATTAACCAGTCAGTATTTGAGTGATATTAATGTGAATGCAACAGAGGATGAAACATCTGGTCCCACACTAACAGGGAGATTAGGAAAGGGTTATGTGCTCGCCCAAACTTAGGGAATTAAGAAAAGATTTTATATCAAATAATTTGCTTTATACCCCTGACCTAACATTCACAATAGCGAATATTTAAGTGTATATAAATTTGTAAAGTAATTACTGCAAACTTGGCAGATTTTCTAATGTTAAAATTCCTTAAAACATTTCTATTCTGTTATGTCTAAAATGATTATGGAAATTGGTAAGGAAAAGTATCTTCTTTATTGACAACTGAAACCATGCTGTTTAGAAAGCCTCTTCTACTGGCAACACATCACTCCTGTACACAGTGTTAACACACATGACATTGCCAATGATGCGAAAAAGGAAAAAAGGAAAAGTCCAACATCAATTTAAAACTCTCTACGTTGGAACTTGGAATAGGATCAAACTGTCAGACAGCAACTGACTGCTGCAATGAGCTCTTAGCCTGCAGTATATCAGCTAGAGCATTATGAAATCGGATCAAGATGTTTAGCTGGAAAAGCGAAAAAAGAGAACTGGTGTCTGTGCAGATCCAATTTACAAACACTAGCCCAGGGTAAACACTGCTGTAAACTCCTCAAATTCAAAGTTACAGGAGATTCATTTAGACCAAATTGAGTTTTGAAAAGAGCTGAAATACATTAGAGTGGAAATGGAAAAATCCCATTGTTGTGAGCAATCCTAATACCAAGGAAGGCTGAAAGGGAGTCACGGACTGCTGTTTTCTCTAAGCAACAAGGAAGCTGTGGATAGAATGGGAAAATGGGAATGCACGCTGAGGCATAAGCTGTGGCACAAGCACTGGGGAGCAGTGGAAACCCAACCACGCACTGACCCCATGGATTGTTTCTGTGAGTACACTGCTTGACAGCAAGATTTAAAACCAAAACCAAACAGTACTGCTCAGTACCATGTAAGAAATCTCAGTACCAAGTAGGTCTGTTATATTTCCATTCTTAATACTGTAATCAACATGCTAGAACTGTACAGAACAAATTCAAGCTTGTAGTTTCCTATATTCAAACACAATTATATTCTTGTTTCAGGAAAATACTAAATTCATGCTTTATCACACATTTATTATGAACTGCATTTTTCTCAGTCAAAGTATGCAAAAAAGTTAGGATTTACCAGTACCAAAGCGTTAGTAATGACCTGTTTGGTTTCACTGTAGTAACTTACCGTGATACAAAAACAGGTAAGAAAAACTTCCTTTTAAAATTTACCAGGCAGGAAAATGTGACAGCCCCCAAACGCTTTCATGTTACATCATTGAGTTCAAAGTACAAAATTTCATATGCAAAGCAGCTTCTTTCTATTCCCGATGATGCCGTGGTTCCATAAATGTTTATGAGTTGTGATGATGTGGCCCGTGGTCATTGCATGTTTCCCAGATGGGGATTCAGCACCAATTTCTGGTGCCTGTTTAATTTGGGTTTTGTTCGCTGACTTTGCAGGCAAACTGTGGAACTATTCTATCAAGCTTCCAGCAGATTGTAAAAGCAGCTTGTCAAAGGGTATGTAGTGCATATGCCTGAGGTTCTGAAATCTCTTGAAGACCAAGTTTCACATGTGTTATCCATGGTTGCATGTTTGCTGTTCCACGGCTACTGTTTGCTGACAGAACTGTAAATCACAAATGGCAATTCTTTCAGAGATTCATAAGAATCGGAATTTGATTTTGCTACTTAATTTTGATGACTTGGTAAATCATATAAATTAAAATACACCAAAGATTATTGGACAAGTCACCTCCTTTAAAGGAAAAACCCAGATTCTCTATGACTAATGCAGTCCTTGTGACACATACAGCTGGCAGACGTTACCCTTACTTCAGAGGCTGATTGACCAGGCAAAAGCAGGTTTGTCTCACATCCAATGCAATTATTAGGGAAAATACATAGAAAGAATTATCCAATACGTAGGGAAGTCAAGCTAACACCTGATTTTGCCCTCTGTCTGCCATAAATTTTAATTTCAGGATCTTGCTGCTAATCAAATAAAGGGAGCCCCTTGTGATAAATATGGAAGTGACAGCTTTGCAGAATAAACAGGTAAGTAAAACATATTTCAAAAATACTACACATTCTAATTGTCAGTTAAGTATTTACATATATGTTACAAGCATGTTAATGTAGACTAACACTTAGGTATACATTCTAGCCATAAAAGTTTAAACAAGAACACATAAGTCTACTGTATCTTGAAGTTTTAGTACAAATAAAAGAGCTGCTGTCTGAAATTGAACTTTATTAATTTTTCATTTAAAATACAAAATTTAATATATGCACTGGCGAGAAAAAAATAAGAGTACAGTCAATAAAAAAATGCAGATATTCCAAGGGCTATCATACACATACACACACATACACACATATTTAACAATTAAAGTTTATTGGGGACACTTATTCTACGGAAGTTGACAAGAGTATATATTTAAGTGAATAGGCCGTCTGTTTCCACCGCTCTCCCATCTTAATGTCGACATTTTACTTTTCTCTCCTATGTACATACATGCACAGATGCACAGTGTACATGAGTAATACTGCAAGCAGATGCTTGCACTTGCACTTGTAAAAAGTAATAGATTGCATTTAGCTATTCTGAAATTACACTATTCACCCAGCCATCACAAAATTGCACCAGTTTTTAAATATGCAAATCTAAACATTAATCCATCTATTTAATCACTTCCAAAACAATACTATTTATGCATCCTTCCAGATATTACAACGTAGCACTGAGACAAAACCAACTTTTTTTTGTTTTTAATACTCTTGGAAAGGCACAAATGTTCTTGACTGGAAATCACAAAACTGGTTGTTGGCTCAATCCTTTTTTAAATATCATGGAGCAAAATCTTCTCCTTCCTTCTGTCCATTCAGGACATGTTGCAAAAACATGTTGCACATGAGCCACCTCCAACCAAACCTGCAGAGTGCTCTTGCATAGGCAGCATTTGGCAGAGGGGCAGCATGGGCAGAAGGGCTGTAAAGACCTTGGTGAATATCCTCCTTGCAGATCATGAACATATGGCTGCATCCTATGGTCTCACACTGTGCTCCACAAATCCTTCGTCTTATCAAATAAATGCTAGTTCAATGATTCTCAAACACATTCAGGGCATGGTTTGGCCAGTATAAAAGCAGTATGTTGTGATTCCCTGTTAGAGACTATTATCCCATAAAGATGCACACTAAGTTCCTGGTGGCTACATGCAGCAATAAAAGCCACCTTTGAGGATCTTTATGCACAAACCATCCACTTCCAGATACCAAAGAAAAGATGTATGCTAGGGGGACTAAGCCAGAAGTCCCAACTCAGGCAGCTCTCCTTAAAACAGTACGACTTAATCCAGGTTTAAAACAGAAAAGACTTAAGAATTAAAACAGTATGACTTCTGAAATCAAATATTTTGCGAGACAAAATGCAGCAGCAAATACATGTAATGTGTATGAGTGTGAAGTGCCAAAGAGACTTCTGTCTCCAGCACCAAGATGCCTTCTCATATAACAGTGCCTGTGCAATGCTACCTGTCAAACTCCATGAAGCCTCTGCCTTTTCCTGCTTCCCATCCTTCCTGAAAACTGCTGACATGACCCTGATAGTCTGTGATCTGATAATGTGAAGACAGCTGACAAGCAAAGACTGCCCATTTATATGCAAAACATGTATTTTGCAGGCATTTCAGTCTCCTGTATTCCGTCCACTCTTGCTTAATGTTTTATGTAATTCTACACTAGTTTTATACAAGCATTTAGGAGATGAAATGTTTTTCTTTCCTGAAAGTACTGCTTACAACAATCCCTAACGCTTTATCAAGTGTTCACCTTATCAAGTGAATTTACCAGGTCAAAATTATAAAAGCCACAATCTAAAATTTTATGAGTAGCTAAGGAAAAGAAATGGCATATGCCTTGAGTTAGTGGCAAATAAATGCTTTTAGAAAAAAATTACATGCTTCTGCATTTAATAACACTGCTGTGAAGAAAAATTTAAATACATTTAATATGACTTTAGTTCACTGACTTCCATGGGAATATTGCCTGAAAAGGAGCGACAAAACTGATAGTGACATTGTTATTTTAATTTCTGGAAAATTACCAAGCTTGTCTTTTTCCCTTCTACACTGCAATCTGTATTTTGTTACTAAGGGACAGCCCTTAATCTCCTCCTGCTTCCCCACTTTGAACTGTAAATCACTACTCAGTTGTATTAGTTAGATTCTCAGAAAAAAAGCTAATAATGATAGTGGTCATGTTTAAGAAAACATAGTAAGCCCATGATGAAGGCATGTAACGGCTGGAAGGCTAACACTTGAGCATCTAACACTATCCTCCCTTCATTAGTTTTTTAAGTAGCAGAGAAAAGAATGCAAATGCTTGCAGGTATATAAGTGTCTTTGCAATTAACATGTAATTTAGGATTTCAGACTGAACTTCATAACATCTTTCTGCAAGTTTTGCCATTCTAAGTCATACTCTGATAAATTAGTTATTACTTCATATGTCAATTTGTTGTACACACAAATTCTCTCTGCGTGACATCAGTTCTAACAGTAGCCAATATAAAAAGTATTTTTGAAGTGGATTTTCTTGTTAACATGATGTAACAACAGATCACAATGTTTCTAGTAGTTCTTCAATATTTGATTGATTTTATTTTCACTTGGAAAATACAATCCTGAAAGAATTTCTAGCTCATTTCCTGAGCTTTCATATGAACTAGAAATTCCACTGTATGTTGTACATAGACGTGATCTTAGTTTTGAACGAGGGTTATTATGTGAAAAAAGTTTTATTTAGATATTGTACTTAAATCTAGACCTGTGGTATTACCTCTTAGCATTCAGATAATTATCCAGTGAGTGTTGAAATTATGCAGCAAAAATGATGGAAACCCAGAAATTATCAGTACTGACATTCTCCCCTTTTTTTCCTTTAGGTAATAATGTCTAAAATCTTTCTGATAAGCTGCTACCCTGCATTGCAGTATGTTCCCTGAATGCATCTGTTGTTCTGGTACTCTAGAGGAGCTGGGGCTAGCTAGCACTCTCCAGTGTGCTCCAAACTGCAGCATAACAAGGCAACAAGAATGTTAATGCAAGTTAACTGATTATACTACTGTAGTGGGTTGACCTTGCCTAAATTCCAGGTGCCCACCAAGCCACTCTATCACCCTCCTCCTCAGAAGGATGGGAAGGGGAGAAAACAAGATGGAACAAAATAAACCCCAAACTCATGGGTTGAGACAAAGGCAGTTTAATAGAAGCAAAGCAAAGCCGTGCACACAGAAGCAAAAGAACAAAATATTTATTCTCCACTTCCCATCAGCAGGCGATGTTTGGCCACTTCCCAGGAAGCAGGACTTCGTATGCATTGTGGTTGCCAGAGGACAAACAGAAATAACAAATGGCCTCCCCTTCCCTCTCTGTTCCCCTTGCTTGTATTTCTGAGCAGACGTCATATGGTAGGGAATATGCCTTTGGTCAGTTTGGGTCAGCTGTCCTGGCTCTGTCCCCTCCCAACAGAGAGGGAAATGTTGGAGAGCCAACTGGGAGGGGAATGTTGGAGAGCCAGCCTTGGTGCTGTGTGAGCACTGCTCACCAGTAACCAAAACACTGTTGCGTTATCAACACCTTTCTAGCTACTAATACAAAACACAGCACTCCGAGGGCTGCTATGTGGAAAACTAACTCCATCCCAGCCAGACCCAATACAACTACCTTGATGATAACCTCAAAATACAGGTGGATAAGAAAAAATATAGTCATCTGCCTCAGATGTGTGATGTCATACATAACAAAGGATAGAAGATGAACACTTACTAAAAATACTAGCACCCCAAGTGTAAAACCTAAAAGGCAGACAAAATAATTGATAGTTGTTCAGAAATATGTTAGTTTGCGTATCTGTTAATTCTGAAAATGAAACATCCAGATGTTCTTTTTGATACTCTGTGCTAGAATTATGCACACATCTTCCCTCTGTACCATATGGAAGGAGAAAATATTTTGTTCAGATGTTTTCCCACTAACACACACTGACTATACTAGTAATAACATGCCTGTGTTTACTGTCATTCATCAAACCATTTTCAGTAACAGAACCAAAACCAATTTTTCAACAAATGAAATTATGCTTCTTTCTTTTGATTAGACATGCTAACTGATTCAGAGTAGGAAAGTATACAGTAGGACAGCCTCAAGGAGCTGTGACATTTCAAGACAGAGATGCTTCTGCAGGTGATGTGTGCCTCATGAATACAGTACTAGATTACATTTAATATCCCCCAGGGCACACAAGCATCCTTTCTGTGTCCCTGACACCAAATACATGCATGTTATGCCTCTCAATCAGAAAGAAAAATGGCTCTTGAGTCATGTGAGATTTAGACACAGAGAGTTTTGAATATGCTACAGTGATCAGGCTCCACCTTTCCTGAAGAGACAGGAGAGTGCTGTGGGCCAGACAGCAGTGTCTGGAGAGTTTGTACGTTTCGGGCTGTGGGACAGGGCTGCCAGAAGCATGATTGTGCCACACACTCCTCTTCTGAACTCCTCCCACCTCATTCATAAGTGGATTTGGTCTTGGTTGGCAAGGTAGGTTGCTTAGATTCACTGAAAAGACAACACTTTGTCTGCTCCCCTTTTTCCTCTTCCTGTTGTCCACTTTCAGAAGAAAACCACATGGAAGTAAAAGGACTTGAAAGACATTTCTTTACTCAAAGCTCAAAAAAACAGTGAATTTGAAACTTGTTAAAAAAGCTCCAAGTAAGATATTCGCTGTGTCACTGAGCAAAAGAGAACTGAAGGTGCACCGCAGCTATCATGCTGTTGACAAACACTGCTAAAGATCACCTGTTCTCTTCCATTGCTTTTCTGTTTAAATGATGCTATTCATTCATGTCCCAAATGCTCACCATTCAGTAGCAACCTCTTTACTTCGGCTCTGCTGTTTTTATGTGTGATTTTACAGCTGCTTTGGGTTGATCCATTTAGTTATCTTTCATACTGTCAGAAAAAGGCCTGATGGTTTCACAGACCAACATAGCTTTAATGAGGACTAAACTCCCTTTATCTTTATGGGAAAAATTTCTCCTTTCTTACATGGCTTGCTATTCAGACATGCAAAACAATAAAGAAGATAAAGGCAAACATACATGTATACATAACTGGTTCCATACAGGCTCCAATGCATTGCACTACAATAGCTTAAGACGAACCTATTTACGGTATTGCTAATGAGAACATCTTCTTGACTAGCAAATAGAAAGTTACCGTCTTAAAATAAGACCCAGCTACTGCCAAAATGTCTGTAATATGCAAACAGCATTTTCAAACCTGTGACAGTGTTTCTGCAGTTGACACCTTTCTACTGCAGCACTAAAGTAGTGTTAGAAAAGCGTTCTGTATATCTGGTTTTTTAGTAAGAGAAGGGAATTCCACTCATACACAGGGAAGCTCTTCTACTCCTTGACAGAGATGATCTTCCATATTAGCAGGTCATGGTACTCAATATACAATAAAAAAAAATACTTTGACTTATAATTTTTATTTCAGTAGGTTTTCTTATTGCAAAGCTATCAAACAAACACTAGGTCCTAGCTGTTATTAATCAGTACCATCACTGTTACAATACCAAAATTGTAGCCCTTGCTTCTTTTCAATTAGAAATTCCAACATAAAATATCTAATCTGACTTGGAAAATATAATTCTCCCCATCATATTAATTTTAAGTTAATTCCTTGAGGCCTTTTCAAAGGCTCCTGTCTGGCAAGCTGAAGACAATTCTGCTTCACAACTGGAAAAAGGGCTTGTTTTTACTGTACTTTAAAGGCTGCTCAAGAAACATTGGACTATAATCCTGTTTACGCTATCCTTCCTTTTTTGTTACCTAGTTCTACTTTACTTCTTCTTGAAAGCCTTTTCCTACGCCTTAGGAGGGCAAAGTGACTCTACTATAAATGGCAATCATGCCCTTTACCTTTTCACCATAAGACATCATTAAACCCTCATACTTACTAATTAATAACCATCATTAGTTGTTTTGTCTATTATTATTTATGCTATATGGCCCAGAGCAAAGTAATTGGCTACAGAATTCTACAATTAGGTAGAATTTTATGAAAACAAAGATCTGTAAATACAGATTTTGCTTATTAACCTATAAAGAATAAAAGCTTGCTCTCCACATAATGATATTCCTTCTCTTGCTTAAACAATTATGCATCTTAGTTGTCTGTGTGCACCATACTGGCTATAGGACTACACAGGATCAACTTTTTTTCCTATATGTTTTCAACTGTGAATATACTAAAGCACTCAGTAACACAAAATACCTAGGAAAGAGCATGGATTCCAAAAACACACAGTTAAAATAAAACTCAAATTACTGACCTGGAGTTGTTTTTCTTTTCCCATCTTTGACATTTTTTTTAGGACACGATACCTATAGCAACAAGCGCTAAATTCACAGTATCAAGTCAGATGTACTCACAGAGTTACTCCATCACCATGGAGAGACTGTCCTATTAAAAGGACAATGTGGAACAGGATTCCTACAGCTGTATAGATTTGTTTTATGAAAGAATAAGTGTAACCCTGACGTCGCTGCTTTAAAATATGTCACTTATGGCAATAATCTTAAAATACAATGGGCCTTTTTAGGATTGATATCATAGCAAGTTTAAAGCAAAGGATAGTGCATATAGAAATACACTTTGGGAGTGTATATTGAAATTACATCCATACCAAATATATCAGTTTCTCAGCAAAATATCCTCTTCTCTCTCCACCTAAAATAATCTGACAGATTTTGCTTTCAAACCCAGGACAACTTTTTAAAAATTGTTTTATTACACTGTATGTGAGTTCATGTTGAAGCCTTGTACTCCCTTAGTTCTGACAAGTACCAAATTTTGCTTTGGTTAGTTTAGACAGGATTTCAACGACAAGGCAGCAACAGTCAGGGGCACTTTGAGGACTCCTGAACACTGGTTTAACCTTTTATATCAGGTTCATACATTGAAAGGATTGTCAGCCCATTTGTCTCCTGTATAACACAGGACAAGGAGCCTTATCCACTAGTATTTGCCAGATGTCCTACAATTCACTTACTGAACTCCCCTCCACAATCAATCAAGCCTCAGTTTAAAGAAGGCTCTCTTTGTATGCCCTCAGTGTTCCACAAAACCTCATTACATCTGCCTCTATAAGACAAAGAAGAAATAAAAAATTTTCAACATAAAAGAACAGTTGGGCCATTAAAGAAGAAAAATATTTTTGCTTGTTTCAGTCATCATTTTGGCTTTCTGAGCATGAACAAGTCTACTAACAATAGCAGTTGTGTCTTATTGGGAGGTTACAGTCTAAATATGTCTTCTCAATATTTAACAACTAAAACTGTACACATTATAATTCCAATTATAAAAAGTGACGACTGAAACAAGCAAAAATATTTTTCTTCTTTAATGGCCCAACTGTCATTTTGGCTTTCTGAGCATGAACAAGTCTACTTAGATTAATTATAGATTAGAAAAATCCGCAACTATTTTAAGAGGGTTTGATTAGTCCCCTCATATATTATTCCCAAGCACCAACATTTTAGGAATTATTTGTCTATCCAATGGCCACAGAAAAGTTTTTGTGCAGCCATTAGTACACATATACACAACCAAATATTAACTTCCTGTCCTGTAATTATTAACTCCATGTTATTTTTTATGTATACTGGAATATTATTTAGAAATACATTTTACAGATCAGTCTTTTCCCCTTTAAAATATTGTGTAGCACTGTAACCAGTGCAAATACCAGAAACATTACTAATTTTTTAATTTCTGAAATAACTTTACAATAATTATCCTAATAGTCAAGCATTCAAATGTATTTTTCTATTAAGTTTGTGAAGTTTCTACTACCTTTTCAGACTTAAGACTTCAAGAGGCAAAAATATTTTAATTATACTTGCATTAGAAATCAACCCTAGCCCCGATATATAAAAATAAATGTCTCTTAAAAAGAGAGAGAGCATGCATGCAAGAGGGAGTGCAGGACACCTGATTAGTAGAATGGAATTTAAACACAAATTGGAGGAATCAGTTGCCCATCTCTTACACATGTTACACCTTAGAAACTAAG
Organism: Antrostomus carolinensis; assembly: GCF_000700745.2. Lineage (NCBI taxonomy): Eukaryota > Metazoa > Chordata > Aves > Caprimulgiformes > Caprimulgidae > Antrostomus > Antrostomus carolinensis. Next base: position 16,514 of record NW_010287489.1, read on the forward strand.
GACTTCAAGTGTTGAAGTTCCACAGTTCATATAACTATTCAGGATACGGATTTAAAAATGATGCTAGCATCAATTTAAAAAAAAACAAAAACAAAAAACCCCAAAAAACCCAAACCCACAAAAACCCACAACCCATCAGCAATTTAAAAGCACTTCTGACATTAGGAAATAAGTTTATTATGGAATAAACTGGTAAGAAATATTGTTCCACTATGCAATTTGTTGCCAGTGAAATCAAATTCTACCACTGCTGGCATCACAGAACATCTTCACTTTTGATGCAAATAAGAAAGATCCATTACAAAGTTCACTCAGTGGTGTTAACTTTGACAAAAACAAATAGTTCAGTTTTATTATGTAAAACAGATTATAAGCATCATTTTAACAAGCTGCAACTGCACTGCAGCTGCAAGAACATGAACAAAGTGCCACATTTATTATATTTTTGAGAAAAAATTTATCATAATACAAGCTTTAGACATTACAGTTACCAGCAACATTCTCCTAAGAAAAAAGGCTGCACATTCTTCCAAGGTACAGTTTGAAAATTTAAGCTGTTATTGTAAACCTAGTTTAGAAAGTCTTGCACCCTCTTTCTAAAGTAAAATATATAATATATATAGTATTTTACATATAATATTTATACATTTTTTTTCACATTGTAAGTAAACAGGCAAAATTTACATTTTTATTTTGGTAGGAAAGACTTAATTTCAGACCCTAGTTTGAAGCTCCTGTAGCACTTTGAACAGAAGATGTGGAATCATGATCAGATAGAAAGGAAACAGTGGTAGCAGCTGCTTCAGGAAGCATGGGTGCAAGCACATGACGACAAACCGGGCATGTTCCCGACTACAAAAATAGAGGAAAAAAATCAGGTTATTTGCACAGCTTGCATTCAATTCTACTGAGAAGCTAAAGCTTACTATTTACTAAGTATTTAATGTCTTCACAACAGCACTGTCTCAAAGTTAAATTTGACTGTATGGCTACCTGGAGCTAAGAGACAACTAACCATCTCAGAAGAAAGCTTTGTTTTGCTTTTACACCAGTTGCATAGCAGATATATTAGGGCAAGGTCTTCTTCAAATAACTGATTGTACAAGTGGAAATTTCATTTTTGAGGCAAGGATTAAATATAAACTAAATACAGCACAGATCTAACAGGAAGTATTCTGTCCTAGTTTTCAGCAAGAGCAGTTTACTATGTCAATAGAAAAAGGCGAGACATATAATACAAGCAATACTAATCAACACTATCCAGGTAAAAAAAAAAGTTATAAACCCACCAACAACCCATGCTAGAGGTGTTTTTATCTTCCTAGTCTGAATCAGTTAATCTTCCTGTTTTACCTCTTGAATAAATGAGGTGTTACACTCTAGGATTACCAAGAACCAGCAAGCCTAGGCTCATAGAGGGTGTAAAGCAGAGTGCAAGTGCAAGGAAAAAACACCAATCCATTAATTACAGTTCTTTCAGTCTAACCTCAATATGATAAGTAAGTCTTTTTAAGATGTTTGGAAGGAAACTGATAACAGGCTATGAAAATGAAATCTAATACAATACAGATTTACCGAAGGTAAATTTTTAAAATTAATCTACAGGCATTTCAGTATTTCTCCTTCCAACCTTAGCTGTCACCATAGATGGGTCTGACATTCTGGCGTGACAGATGTGATCCTTTGCTCTTCTCAAAGAAAACCAAGCCTTTTTACTTCAAGGTATGGTACAGAAAGGAAAGCTTTTCTCATACCTAAACAAGTTATAACTCATCCATCTCTTTCATTCTTACTAAAAACAGACTATGTTTTACCTATAGAAACACCTCCTCTATTCAAAAAATTGCCCCTTAGGTCAGTACATAAATTACTTTCCTCACGTGCATTAAAATTTTGTTCCATAATACATAAAATTAACAGCCAGTTATTTATTGGTACTTCATCCCACATTTTCAAAAAGTTAAAGTGTTCTTCCCAGAAGAATGCAGATACTCAAAAAACCCCAGAGAACTCCCACCAATCCTGTAGTACTTACTTCCTGTAACCAAAGAGTTACACAAGGTCTGTGAAACAAATGATGACAGGGTAGCTCTGTTATGACTTCATCTTTCACATATTCGCTGCAACAGATAGTACAACACTGCTCTTGACCTACACCCATGGTGAAGAAAAAGCATTATTATTATCTTTTTTTCATCTAAGATGAGCTGAAATTAAAATACATATTTTATCAACATTATCACTAATGATTACAAAGTACAAATCACACTTACTCCAGTAAAGATTAGTTTTCCAAAAAAAGACCAGTTATATCCAGTCTGATTCAAGATTCAAAAGCTCTTAGAACAGCATTGCCAGCTGCACAGTAAGTATGTTTAAATACTGCATCTATGGTATTACAGAAAGCTAAATTTGTTCTTATAAACTTTGTAGAAATTAATTCTTAATTATTTTTCCATACCATCATGGTCATCTGTGACAATAATCTGTGGCAGACAATCTATAGTTTCTTTAGTAGCTGGTGGATAAGTCTGTTCAACATCAAATCCAAGAGACTCCAAATGTGCCAGAGCAGTCTGAAAAGGGTGAGTAGAGACCAAGTTCTCTTAATTATAAATGTAACATTCCATATAAAAACAAATAAGCAAGAAAAGGAATTAAATTCTAATAGTATCACTTTCATAAACAAATCTTATGTTTGTCACACTTACTACTACATCATTTTTATTTTTGTAATGAATGAGATGAAACTGAAGGTCAAAAGCGTAAACAGATTGGTTTTTTTAAGCCTTCTTAAAAAAAAAATCAGGACAGAGTCATAACATTCTCTAATGAACCTTTGTTAATTTTATAAAGTTCCAGAAAAGGTAGCAATTAAAAAAATTAATAAAGCTTGCCAATACAAAACTGTCATAACATTTCACTTGCTGAAAATAAAAACCTCATTAACTTGTTTCCTGGCTTCAACTATTAAATTACTCAGGTCTAACAAAAATATTAAGTACCTTGGCTACACTACCAATGTAAGCTTTCAGAAAAAAAAAAACAAAACAGGATCCACCTAGATGTTTCTTATCCGTATCATGTAATCTTACCTGAAACTAATTTTTCACCACAGAAAGATACAGAGGATATGGAGGAGAAATGGGTTCAGTTATCAGTTATGCTACGGGGTTGGAATAGATAAATAGACGGTGGCTAGTAATTATTTTTTTTTTTTTTTTTTTTTTAAGGAGGAGGAGTTTTCAGGAATGAAACTTATAGTCCAATTGTGGGACAGAACAGACGAGGAGGAGCTGTATTCCAAGCCCCTCTGAGGCAGGCAGTAGGACCAGAGGTAGAGCTGATGTGAGTAACAGTGCCCTTATCTGTAGCTGATATGAAGGTCTAGAAAGAAATGGCTGGAACATACAGGGAAAATCCTCATCAATCAGCACAGACTTCAGAAATCAAAGGCCAGTTTTACCCAAGGTGAAAAATGTAATTACAGAGTTATCCAACGCAAGGATGAAAAACCTTCTGCATTTTATGGGTGGTTATTGTGAAACTGCTTGGAAATATTCTGACTTAGATTCAGACAGAGAGGGAGATGCTCTGTCACTGGTAAATGTATTTACTGGACAACCAAATCTGGATACTAAAAGGAAGCTACAAAAATTGGAAGGAAGAAATGGACTCAGTTCAGGGATTGGAATGAAGCTGAAAAGCGATCAGTGTGCTTATTGTAAAGAACATGGACACTGGAAAAAGGAGTGTCCTAAATTGCAACAAGATTTGGGGTTTGGGACTGTGGCAGAGCTGGAATGACAGGGAACAGGGGAATCCTCCCTAGCAGAGCCCTTGGTAAAAATTCAGCTAGAGAAAAAGGGAAAATCCTTAGAATGTGGATACAGGGGCTACCTTTTCTGTACTAAATCAAGCTCTGTTGTCAATAAGCACTCAAAATGTTAATATTATGGGAGCAACTGGACAAATAGAGAAAGTTTTCCCTTTGAAGCCTCTGAAATACAGAATCGGGAAGAGTGTGGGAATCCACAAATTTCTCTACTTGCCAGATGCACAGAGATCTCTGCTAGGCAGAGACTTATTGGAGCAACTGAATGCCAAAATAAAACTTGAAAATGGGGAAACTAAATTTGAAATTCCAGAGTCTTAGAGTTTCTCTGACTAGCTTTCTGATTATCAGTACCAAAGATAAAGAAAAGGCTTTGTAACACTATCAGATATTTACTATTTCAATGAAAACTTTTACATTTTTTTAATTTCTGGAACATACTTCTACATCTTTACCTACAATTGTCTGACAACGAAGAAAGTTGTGTTTAAAGGCTGTTCTGAATGTCCTTCCAGTAGCAAAGTTTCTAGTCTATGTTAATCCAGTCAGGGACAGGATCACATCATATTTTATTAGGAGATTACACTGGACTGGCCATTTGCAAGTCCAATTTTCTAGAAAGCAGAAAACACATCCTGAGGTCATCAAAAGATAGGATCTCTGAGAACAAAATTAATTTTGGATAGAAAGACATCACAGAGCCTTCCCCTACTCCCCCACCCCCCTCTACTTTCTCTCAACTTCCAAAAATACTTGCAATACTGCCTAAGAGAAATGTTGAACATTTTTGGGTAATTGTTGCTCTCATTTTCTGAGCAACTTTAGTAACCATCTTCACACTGGCAAGAGAGGTGCTCTATATATTCTGCTTGAGATATGGAGAAAATATTTGGAATTCTTACTCAAAACCCGGGTTGTCCATTTAGTCACAGTCAATACAACTGTTCCTTTTACTACTCAGTTACCATTTTCTGCTAATTCCAATTATGCCAGACTTCTATGACCACCATAAAATTTCAGACACCTAAGTGCTAATTTCAAGCACAAATACTATTTAAGAGAATTGGCATTCCCTCTTGTCCAAATTCCACAGTGACCTGTACCACAAAATAACTACCTTTGTAATTATCTACCCCCTTGCCAAGTGTGTTCAATGACACTCTGTTCCTGGTGACACTAACATAATTACAGCATCTTCTCAGCCAGCCATGCACATAGCCACCTAACATTGCTTTTACAGGTCAGACTGATAAGAGCACACATGTTTCTTCTGACAGAGTAACTAGGGAGATGCTGTTACACAGTAATGAGAAACTAAACCTCCGAGCCATAATAACCTCAGCCTGCTCTTCAAGTGTTAACAGGTAGATTTAAAAAAAAAAAAACAAAAAGAAAAAAAAAGAAAATATGGGATTACTTCCCCCCCACTACACAGATCCTCTTGCTTTGGTGCAAAGGAGGAAGTCAACTGCTTCTGTAGTTCTGTCCTTTTTGATGTAGTGAGAACCAGCAGCTACGAAAGAGACAAGGAATTTTCTCTATATGACTTCGAAATACTGCTTTTATAGTAAGGATATCAACAGACTTCCTACATATTAATAAGCAGTTCTGAAGTGTCTCCAAATGACTAATGCTAACAAGATCCTACACAGCTGGAGAAGACCCCTGATCATGAATAATGCTGACCTCCCATATACCATGGGGGACGCACAGTATCTGGAAATAGAATGATTGCCAACTTCAGGGAACAACCCTTCCACTCCCTTGGAAAATCCCTGTGAAACATTTTCACAAAATCATTGTTTTTGCGCATATCCATGAAAAAAAAAATAATTAAAAAATCTATGATTGTTCCTCTGACTGTCAGCTTTAGAAAGCATTTTAAAAGCATCCTTGGTATCTTGTTTGCAAGCACACTATGACATATAGTCTGCCCTGTTCACCCCTTTTAACTAAGGGCTAGTAGTGCCCCTTGATGCCTCTAAATTTACGTCACACGCAAAACATTTAATTTGATTACTGGAACACCATATTATAAGTCTACACATCATTTAACTCTTATTTTGACAAATACCCTGCAGGGGAGTTTTCTGGCAGTGCAAGAATTGTTGCATTGCATCAAACTAAATTTCAGCTAGCTTCATATTCACTCTGACAGAGTGGAATGTCATGTAACACAGAAAACACAAAGATCATAACTGTGCTTGCTCTCAATTACAAATGCTCTGGTTTATCCAAAGCCCGACAGGTGAACTTAGATTAGAACAAGTTAAAGATAAAATGCTTGTTGCTTCTGTGTGGTTTGGTTTTGGTTTTGCTGTTGTTGTTTGTTTTTTGTTTTTTTTTTTAATTTAAAACACATGGAGTCAAGATAGTCAAACACAGAAAAGTCTTCTACTGAAGAATAAAAACATAAGACATTCAACTGTATTCTTGGAAAAAAACAAACAAATTAACACTGGGACAATTCACAGGCACAGATCTAGTTATGAACTTTCCTTTGTTCTGTAAGGAATTCGGCAACACTCTTTAGAATAATTTATATGGTATAAGTTTATACTGATAGAAATTAGTATCTTTTTTCCTTTTAAAATAAAATAAATACATATTCTAAAAGTAGTAGCACTGATCAATTACTTCTTGCAGCACATCATTTAGAAGAACTTCCAACATTTATTTTCAAGCCTGCAGACCTGAAAGTTCAAGCTACATCAGGGAAGTAATTTTTACCCTGATTCTCCTGATTTTCAGATTATGCTGAAAAAAGATTCAATAATAAAATCTTATGTCACAACATCACTGATATAATACCACCAAGAATATTTTAATACCTCCATAGCATGTTGTAACCGTCCCTCTAGTGCCATAAATGTAAGGAACTGAGGATCAACATAAGGAATAGCTTGAGCAAGTCCCAGGCCATCACCAAACTCATCAAGTAGTCTGAAAAACACGAGTTAGGAAACACGGTCTTTATTTCAAAGTAAACAGTAATAATGTGAGGGTTGGGTACACCAAATTACCGCACATCAATTGTTAACAACTGTGTGCCTATATTCTCAGGAGGTGATTCTGTTAGGTTGACCTCTTCTGGCTGACTGATACCCTCCCCCACCTCAACTGGGCAGGGGCATAAATAAGACTAAAAGCTTGTAGGTCAAAATAAAGACAGGGACATCACTCACCAATCACTATCACAGGCAAAACAGTCTCAGCTTAAGGGGGAAATTTAATACAACTGGAAGGTTGAACCAGATGATCTTTTGAGGTCCCTTTCAGTCTGGGCTGTTCTATGATTCTCGGAATTTATTCCCAATAAAAATGGATTTGGATGGTGAGAAACAAAGACAAAAACTAAAACACTTTCCCCTTAGCCCTGTCTCTCCTCCCAAGCTCAATTTAACTACTTCATTCCTGACTCCTCTGTGTCTCCCTACCCCAAGCAGGATAGAAGGACAGGGAATAGGGGTTGTGGTCAGTTCATTGAATTCCTCTCTCCTGCTCCTTCCTCCTCACACTGTTCTCCTGCTCCAGTGTGTAGTCCCTTCTACATGCTGCAGTCCTTCAGGATAAACCTGCTTTGCTCCATGCTTGTCTTTCCCACAAGCTGCAGTCCTTCACTAAGTGCTCCAGCATGGACTCTCCATGGGCACATTTCCTTCAGCAAATGCCTACGTGCTCCACTGTGGTCTCATCCAGAGGCTGCAGGGGAATCTCTCCCCTACCAGCTGGAGCACCTCCTCTCCCTTCTTCTCTGACTTTGGCGTCTGCAGAGTTGTTTCTCTCATCATCTTCCCTCTCACACTCAGCTATGCAGCATTTTTTTACCCTTTCTTAAATACACTTTCCCAGAGGCACCACCCTGCAGCACCCCCTGCCAGTACCTGCTCCCAGTACTCAAGACAATACAGACTTCAGAACACGATGGGAGTTTTTACTGTTGATTACTTCAGATTAAAAGGGCATACAGTTCAGCTAATATATATGTATGCTATTAAACTCATTTTACAACTAACATTCAGATTTCAATTACATTATGCGTCACAGTTCATAGCTTGGCAGTTGCTTCAAGTTCTGTTTTCAACATTCTGAGATCAAATCTTAAAACAGGCAGAAGTAAAATCATGTACAGATCTGTGTATGCTCAGCAGACAAAAGTTAACAGAATATTAGAAAAGCATCTTCCTTCCTATTTTGAGTACTAATGAAGCTTACCAATGCTAACCTCCAACACAGTTTTTGTCCATATCCTACAATTTCTTTGCTAGCTTGCTGCCTGGCACTGTAAGAACATGTGCCTTACTTCTAGCTTGGACTCTCATATATTAGTACTTGCTGTGCTTTTTCAGAATACAGCTTGACAAGGAGAAATACCAGTGGTTTTGGTATGCCAGTCACTAGCAGTGATCCCATCTGGATGAGAGGATTGAGTGCACCCTCAGTAAGTTTGCAGATGATACCAAATTGGGCAGGAGTGTTGATCTGCTTGAGGGTAGAGAAGCTCTGCAAAGGGATCTGGACAGGCTGGATCAGTGGTCTGGGGCCAATTGTAAGAGGTTTAACAAGGCCAAGTGCCAGGTACTGCACCTGGGTCACAACAACCCCATGCAATGCTACAGGTTTGGGGAAGAGTGGCTGGAAAACTGCCTGGTAGAAAAGGACCTGGAGGTGCTGGTCAACAGCCGGCTGAACATGAACAGTGTGCCCAGGTGGCCAAGGCAGCCAATGGCATCCTGGCCTGTATCAGCAATAGTGTGGCCAGCAGGACCAGGGAAGTGATTGTGCCCCTGTACTCAGCAGTGGTGAGGCTGAACCTTGAGTACTGTGCTCAGTTTTGACCCCTCAGTGAAAAAAATTTATATAATAAATTTGTTATAAATTATAACAAAAGTTCTTTATAAAAAATTATAAAATTGCACTAACTTGAACACTGATTACACTTATATTGCTTTACTCTTGTTATACTTCTACTATACTTAGCATCTTAAAAATTAATTGAAAAAGTATTCGTACCCCTTGAGTATTTAGTGCATCAGAATTTTCCAACATCACAGCCCGAATTAGCAAATCTACATCCTTTTCCTCCTGTTAGGAGACACACAGCACTCAAAGTACCTTAAGGCTTAATACTCAGATTATCAGCCTTTGAAGCAAGTGCATACTAACAGCCATTAATATTTTTGACATCTTACATAAAAAGCAAAAAATAACTACAAACCCTCTGAAATTAATGCAGAGAACTGTCAAAGGCATACCTCCACTCCACATCCAGGTCTTCACTCACACTGGAGTCATCCTCAAGGTTGTTATTTCCATCCAATAGGAAGAATCCAGGATGCACAAAATCACTAACTGGATCATTTTCTTCATCAGTGCTGCTTTCTGCTTCTTCGCGGTACTGTAACCAAGGAATCTCTCCTTCCTCCAATATTGTCTGTTCCCTTAAAAACAATAAATGAAAAGCTAAGACTAAAAATCTAGGAGAATTCACAAATACATGCAAGGAACAAAAGCCACACATATTACAAGGGCTGCAGCTGCATGTTTCCTGGACTGCAGAATCCCAGATTAGGAATTTAGTATTTGCTGTAAAAACCAAGAAACTCCCAGTAGTATCAGCTCCACCCTCAGAATCTAGTAACACCCATGATTCTGTGTCAAAATGATTTGTCTAATGATCAAGGCCAGCAGTATAGTAAGTAGCTTGCTTTGCACTTTCACTATTACAGGCAGTATCCCTGCCAGGGCTAGTAAATTTCGTACTAAAGATTTTCTTATTCACCTACAAGGTCCTAAAGCCTCTAAAAAGAAATGCTCTCTTGACACCCTGGAACAGGCTTAATGGGGAAACTTGCCTGAATGTAAAATATTATTTGCAAGATAAACTATTTGCATAAGGAAAAAGACTCCTCTCATCCCTGGATTTTCTAGAGGAGCACAAGTCACCTGGCTGTTTAGATCCACAGGGCTTCAAGTCCCACTTTCCTTATAAAAGGGAAAGTAAACAGGAATCATGTTAGAAATGGGTACATTTGCAGGCTGTTCACATTAAAGAAAGGTAAAGAGTACACAGCCCCATTGTTGTTCTGAAACAGGTGAGTTTTCATAAAGCCAAGCTAATACTCCAGACCTCAAGAGATATTGATACTAAAAAAGCAGTAACAGAGATTCTGACTGCTTGGTAACAGGTACTGTCTACCTAAGAGTGGAAGAAGATGAAAAGATGGCTGCTTGTTTTATAAAGACCCAAACTAAGAATATAAGGTCAATATTAAATGCTTAGGGAAAAAAAAACTTTTCCTTGGCTATTTATAGCTAGAATTTTTGCCTTGCAAAAAAGCTACATACATTTTATAAAGTGATATACTGAATGACTGGAAAAATAAGTAAGTTCTTGGCAAGCAAGGAGTTCAAGTTTACTTTAATCGCTGATAGGGATACAGAAATAAAGAGCAGCAGTGGAATATGACAAACAACAAAGCAAAGAGACAAGCAACTGCTTTACAAGGAGTATTAAGCAGTATCAGAAGTGTGTATGTAGCATACATGTCTTTAGAAGTAAGTTGTCTAACCTGGCTTTTTAAAGTTGGTATATCCAGCCTATTATCCTTATTAACAACATATGTCAATGTCGTCTCATTATTTCCATACCTTTTGTAAAACAGAACTGTCTGCATGACATGGCACTAATTCCCCTATTTGAAACACAAAACTACTCAGATTATTTTGATGTAGGCAAATCATTATTGCTAACATAGTAACTACTTTTAGAATTTGTGTTATTCTGTGTAGTGTCATGTGGACACCATATTACCACTGATGTCAGAACTTAGAGAAGTTAACTAATAAAATAAAACCATACCCTCCCTGGAAACAGAAGTCTGTCTTCTTCTCTTGTAAGCCACTGCTGCTGCTCTGCGCTTCAGGCTCATGTGTGTCCCTGCCTGGGACAGTCTCCCAACTCTCATCACTTGAGGACTGCTCTTTTTCTGCAGCAGTAAAATAGGTAGGCACAGCTGTAGACCATTCTCCATCACTGCATTCTGAACTGCAATTCAAACAAAGCAACAGGGTGTGAATTTAAACACTGCTTTAGGGGAAAGAAAAACAAGTGTTCTGCGATCTCCCACTTTTCCATGAACATTGCTCTCAACATAGACTATTTTTTCCAGGATAAATTAATTTTGTACTATTTATAGATGTATTATAAAGCAAGGTTATAAGGGAAAATCAGTTTTTAAGAAAGAATTCTGCTCATCCCACTTTGCAAAAAGGTTTTGTTCTTCCGCCCCCTGTTTGCAGAGTACATAAAGCAACTCAGGAATATAAGCCCAGACCCACTATATACATCTTTCTCCTAGCACACAAAGCTAAAACAGCAGCAGTGACACTGAGAATACCAATGTCTGCTTAAAAACAGTAAGCAATGTTGGTCTTACCTCTCAGCCAAGCAAAACTTAAAGTAAAAGCTCTCATAACCTCTACAGCCATATACAATGGCCCTTTTTTTAATCATACAAAGATACAATGGACAGCTTACTGTAAATTATATAATTCCCTATCCCAAACAGATGAATTGCAGGCAGCTTTACCAGAGAATTTGCTCAGCCACCACACAGAAAAGGGTAGTAAATACCAAGCTGTGGGCAGCTTAAACAAAATAGTGATGTTTAAATAAAATAGTGATGTTAGCAGAATCTCAAGAAGGATGAACTTATCTGAAGGATGAGCTGCTACCTTTGGTAACACCACTTAACAGGTCCACTCAATATCAATAGTGACATTTGACACTTACCAAAATTCACAGTATAGTCAACTAGATATGACACTTCAGAAAGTTACAGAAAACGAACAAATACGTGAACAGTAAACATACTTCAAAGAGCACATCTTACACAGCAATCCACAACATCTGCAGCTCAGAGTTTTCAATTTGTTAAGTGTATCATTGTTATCTCCCTATCTACAAACTAACTTTAAAGAAAGCCTCCTTCTATACAATATTACAAGCATATGCCAATAAAACTTACTATTTAACGAATTACAAGTAGTTTTGAAAAACTTTGTGTTATACACTGCAAGTTTTACAACAATAAAAACGATCAAGGTAGATTATATGGAAGCATTTTAATTTGAAACAGGAATATATTTTTCTCACACTTGAGGACTAGGGAAAGTTATGGAATTGAGAATATTCCATTCTTTGAGAAATCTGGGCTATTTTAAAGGACTACTTTACAATAGAAAACATATAGGTTAAGAAATTCTGATATGTAGTCTAGTGCATTTTATATTACACCAACTAAAGCTGAATACTAATGTTTTAGAACCTTTTGTTTTGTTTTAAAAAGATTAATTAAGCATATTGTAAGACTAGTCCAAATATTTAAGTCTTTTATTTAATTTTCTCTATTTTACAATCCAGGAATGATTTCCCACACAGATTATAATAATATTCCTATGCCATTAGTCAAATTTATTCTCTTTAAAGTTCAAACAAACACTAATTCAAAACAGAAAAGAGGATATGCCTAAAGCAATTAGGAGTGAACAAAGGAAGAACAATGAACCTGTGTATTTCAAAACTTAGGATTTAACTGTGCCTAATTCTGCAGAGAAACAGAATGCCACAGAATGGCTAGAGAGTTACAGACTTCTCATTTGCCAAAGGTGTAACACGTCCACTTACTCTCAGAAAATCCATATGCAGATGCTAGTCTCTCCCCTGGCTAAACTGGGCAGTACCTGCCATATGATCTAAAACTAAATGGAAGGAGCTAAAGGATAAGACCACACCAAACCTGCCCTCTGTGGATCTACCATTACCCTTCCAACTTAGAGCATATGCAGTTCTAACAAATATGCAAGACTCCTTCTTGCACAGCTTCTACATGCTAACACCATAACAGCCGGGCACTTCCTTGAAGCAAAAATGTGAAGCGAAGGCCCAGGCTGCAGCAATCAGCAAGGCGAATTTCTCCCTCGGTTGGAAAGAAATGAAGTTGAGTTGCAGGATGTCATTTGACACACATGTCAATTCTGCTTTTTATACAGCTATATATGTGTATTTTAACACGTAATACAGATTAAGCCTTTCAACATAAAACTTTACTTTTTGAGAGTGTACTTTTGAGTACTTATTTGTTGAGTACTTTTTTTACTTCTGATTACTGCTTTGTACAGAGTAATTACTGAAAATTTACTTCATAAGGATAAGACTTTTGAGGGTTTAGAACAAACTATGGTTTGTTTGGAGTTTTTTTTAAGTTAAAGGATACATTTGCTTCCTGTTTAGTGGTTCAGTTATTGTCATCATGACAAATATAGTCACTTTCAGAGATGCAATCTGTATTTCTTTTTGTCATGCTACAACAATCTACCACTTCGCATTATGAAAGCCAATGCTGTAATTGTAAAATACAGTCCATTTCCTCTATTGCACTTTAATCTTCTAGTAGCAGCATTTCTTAAGTGGAAAAGGAAAGATTATGCAGTAACAAAAATTTTCAAAAAGTTAACCTTAAAAGGAAGGAAACGATTCATTTGCAAGTCCACCTATATCTTTAATAAGAAAAAAGTCTACTATCCCATTTTACAATGTCTTAAGGATATTCTTCTCTCATAACTGGAACTCTCCAACATTTTAAGGACAAGAGTTTATGCAGTTTAATTTTCATACTGTTCTCTCAAAAGCAGCAGAAATGTAATCTACTAAGCAGGTTAGCCATGAAGCCTAATGGTAAGCACACACACAAGAAAGCCACATCAACATCCAGAAGACATGTCTTGTAAAGAATGCAGTGGTAACAGAGTCAACAAGATGAAAGCAAACTAGAAGAAAAATGAAACAAAAGCCATCACAAACACCACTGCCTTTACCATAAATTAACAGAAGGTTAGAAATTTTTTACCCTCAAATAGCTCAGTTATGTAACTTCAATTCATAGTGAAAAGTTCTTAACCAGCATTATATTGGTAAAATTTAATCAACATAAAGTTTATCCAATTTAGTCTGTCTTCTAAGTAAAGAGCCCAAAACAGGAGGAACCTGAATACTGCTCCTGGTGTTCAGGTTGGAGCAATTTGTAGACCTGAAATTGTATTCATTAGTAGTTACTCTGGAAACATCTACTAGTCTAAAAAAATTTCATTAAAAAAGGGATTATAAGCAATCCTATCAAGTTATTCTTCAGATGTGACAAGAAAGAACAATTTCTTTCAAAAGGTTGGAGACAAGAACATACACAGGCTGTCATGCAGAATATTGAGATTTGATGGCAAAAAAGAACAAATTATGAAAATAAAAATTCTGGGAAGGAATTTTCAAAAACCCGTAATGTGACAAAAACCATGCTGAAAAAGGTTTTCTCTCACTACCCTCCACCCACTCAGTAAAAATAAGATAAAACCAAACAAGCAATCTCCCTTAGTGGTAAGGTACTTCAACCCTAAACATAAGGAAAGGCTTTTTACATTACCAGAAGAATGTACATTACCATTTCTTTAGATGGGACTTGAGGAAGGGTGAAGAACTGAACAGAAAAGTTGGTAACTTGTTATCACATCATATTCTGAAATTGCTTGAGTTTATGTCCCATTTGCTAACAAATTATTCAAATTTGCACATTATTTACACAATTATTATTCAGACTTGCACATTATTTACACAAAAACCTCAATATTAATGCAGATATAAAAATGAAATTTTACCTGTCTTCATCTTTGTGGGACATTGATAAATGTCTGCTGCAGTCTTCAAACTCAGCCCAAAAAGTACTATCATCTAGCTCATTTTTTTGTTCTTTAGCTGCTGCATTTTTTCTTAGGTCTATTTCTGTGTTCTTCTGATGACCTTCATACTCTCTTGAGTCAAAGAACATACTAGAACTCATATCTTCTTTGCCATTTCTCAAGGCACGCTCAGCGTGGCCTTGCTGGACTGTGGCAATTTCAACTCTCCTCCAGGAACCACTTTCATCTTCATCATCATTAGAGAAAAGCTTCTTTCTCTCCATCTGGTTTGCAGTATTTTGTTTTCTTATTTTAGGTCTCACTACTAGCTCAGGTGAATTTCCTTGGTCAGTATTTCCACCATTGGCATTCAATTCACTAGCAACTGCTATAGGGCTTCTAGTTCCAACATCCACAGTATTTTTTATCTGCTGTGTTTCACAATTGGCACCTCTCAGGTTACTTTTCAGTACAGCTTCTTCTTCAGCAGAAGATTTAAATGTCCTGTTGTTTGGACATGCCATCTGTGAATCTATGCTAAAATATTTCCTTAAAGGCATGGGTCTTGCTTCTTCGCAACATTCTTTAGAAACACTGTGGTTGAGAGCGGACAACTGGGACTGTAAGTCAGTAAAGGACTCTATGCCTCTTTCTAACTCAGAAAGCATGTTATCTAGTGTTCCCCGAAATACACCTGCTTCTTCTCTAGCCAAAGAAAATTTGTCTTGAGCATCATCTTCCTCTCCATCACTGCTATCTGGCTCATAAGAATCAATGTTTACAAAAGTAATTCCATTCTGACCATTCAAATCATTATGCCCTCCACACACATATTCTACAAAGTCCTCAGGATTTTCATAAGGATTCATAAAGTTCCCTGAGATTTTGCTGCCTTCCAGACCACAAGAGAATAGAGAAAATGGTGATGTATTCACTTCAAAAGGTCGGCTCAATACATTTTGACAAACAGGTTCTCCAGTTCCAATGTTTTCTAATAAAGGCTCATCCAATAAACCAGAAGAAACTTGAACCACTGGACTGGAACCTTCATAGAAAGTTGAAAGAAATAATATATTGGAATAATGGAAAACAATAGAAATATTCTTATCTACAACAATTGCTCATGAAAAAGAAAGTTCACTAGGACTGCAATGCAATTTGATAAAAAGAAACATTTACCAAAAATGCAGTCATTCTTCACTAATACATTTAGGTTCTCATTTATATAAACCAAGCATATAGAAATAGAATTAAATTATTCAATTTCAGCTCAGTCTGTGATAGCAAAAAAACAAGTATTAAGTAACGTTCATAAGGAGTGTTTTTACATTGTTTATATAAAAGGGAATTTTAAGATGAGAATAGGAAACATGAAAAAAAAAAACTAGATTAAAAAACTGCAAAATTTATTTCCCCAAGTTAAAAACCAAACTATCCATTCATTAACTGGCTAAATTGTGCCTACTGTCAAACTCAGACAAAGCCATTTATTGCTCCTATAAATTACATACTAATAGCACTGTATTCGGTACATGCAGCTGTGAGCACAACTTCTCAAAAGAAGAAAATAACAGCAGAGATGAACATGTAATTATAGTTTGTAGTTAGCATCATCACAAATTTAGTTCTGTCATATTACACTCAAACACCTTTGCATAAAGGGACAATAAATATCAAACCCAGCAGCAAAAGTTAAGGCAAAAACACGTACACTGCTGCTACTACAAAATTCAAAATTAATGTTTAGTTCAAGTAATTTATAAACACCTAACCAAGGCAACAGTCCAAACTATTTTTGAACATACAATGGCTTGCATAACTTGATGAGGGTACTGGAAGTTTTTAAGTCAATATTAAGATATTTGGAAACTAAACTACAAGGAAAAAAAAAAAAAGGAGACATGCATGGTTAATTGAAAGGATGCCCTAGTACGTTATTTTAGAAAGAGGCAGAGGTAGGAAACCATGTAAAACCAGTGTTCTGAGGTTAAAAAAAAGAAAAAAATCTCATCTAAATAGCTAATCCATGCCTAGTTTGGTGAATTCATGGCACTGAACTCTTATGATAGCTATACCTTTCAGCATTAAACATCTACCTTGCAGGAAACAATACTCTAATGTTACATTTAACCTAGTTAAAATCTTGAAGCTCCTTCACAAATTTGCTAAAAGCTGAGGCTGGCAGGCAGATCCCTCTGGATATCACTCAGTCTATGCCTCTTGCTCAAGCAGAGTCACTTATAGTAGGTTACCAAGGACCAAGTCCAGTCAGATTTTAATACTTCCAAGAATACATCCTTCTACCCATCTTCCACAGTTGCTTAGACACATCTAAGATGTCAAGTCAGTTAGCAAGGAAATATGCAGCATATTTTAGGCAGTTTCTACCCATCAACAATGGGAAAAAAAAAATGTAAACTAGTTGAGATAAAGGAAATAAATCAATACAAAACATTTCTCAAAGATAAATTGGAAAAGTTATAACACTCACACACACAAAAAAAACCCCAAACAAACAACCCAACAAGAAAAAACAAGACAAAATAAAAAAGAAAAGGCATTTAGTTATCAGACTTAATATAGAAAATGAGTCACACTTAGAATTTATATACAAAGCAAATGTATTAAGAACAAGGAGATAATACACTCTAAACTGCATATTTATTATGACTCCTAAAGAATAGCACATTCATTTCTGAGTAAATGAAACAAGAACGGTGGCAGCATTATGGAGAGACAGTAGGTAGATCTCCACAAGTGTCAAGACTGCCTTACAGGAAGTAAACCTTTAACTAGATGAAAGTGTAGAAAATGTACGAACCACATAAAACTGCAAAAACATTCGCATTACAAAAAATAAAAAACCACATCAAGATTATCTACATCACAAAAGTCTCCAAGAACAATGGCATGTGACCAAAAAAGAAAAAAAAAAGGGAAGAAGAAGGATAAAGCAAATACAAATACACAGCAAATACAAAATGGTCTATAAAGGAATGAGAAAAAAAATACTTTGGAAGATCTGCAGCTATATCAAACTTTTTTTTAGCAGAAAACCTCAAGAGACAGGACTATGCTTCTAATCCAACAAGCCATTTCATATTTCTCTAGGAAATTAGTACTCAGAAACTAAAGTCACAAAAGACAGTGTGGGAGATAATAAAGTTCAATATTCATTAAACAGGAAAGGAAAGCAGTCTGACTAGTATAAACAAATAAAAAGAGAACCTTTAAAGACAGAACAACCTGAACCATGATACAGCAAATATTTCACAGCCTAGTTCCAAACAGAAGGTCAGAATAGGTAGCCTTCCAAATGTGATTTGTGTTTTGATTTGAAGACAAAAATCATTTGAGTTATACAATGCTATTGGCTACCTAGTTGGTAAAAATGCATTAACTCATTCAGGAGTGCACTTCTTCAGGCAAAATCAAATAGCATAAGATAGACCATACTTTAAGTCACTTTCATGCAAAATTTCATTCCATAAAGCCATATGAAATGTACTTTACACGTGTTACTTAAATGGCTACTCTCTTCCCTTCACACTTCAATATATGCCTTCCCCCTCCACACCCACGCATCCCAGTTTGCAATTAAATGTCACATACACAAAGATATGTACATACATAAAGAATTCTCTTTCTGAACATCCTCCAACTCTAATCGTTCACAGTTTTCATTGTGTTGATGTTCATCTCTTTCTTGGTTATTCAAAGATGGTCTAAAACCAACATAGGCATGTCTTCTTCCATATCTTCTACCTGTAATAGTTTGATATCCTCCTGTTGGTTTTGGCCAGGAAGGTTTGCCAGCTTCTTGACCCATTGCTACATGAGATTATGGATGAGAAAAACAGACAGAAAGACTATGTTAGACAACAGTATGTCTTTATAATTTCCCTCTTCCCTAACACTTTAATATAATTTTTTAGCAAGGAATTTCCCATTTTTCTGAAGTCTTGAGCTTCATTAACAATTATTAAGAACCTGAAGTGCTCTAAGTAGATATGTTACAAAAGCACATAACAATTTTCATCTACACTAAATAATATTAACAAACACCTATTTTGCCTCCTTCTTAACATGTTTGGAGACTTTATTTAAAAAAAAAGAAATCAAGTCCAGGTGTCACGACTTTTTTTTTTAATGCAATACACTTCTGCAAATAGCTCTAACACAACACCATATGTTGGCTTGCAAAATACATTTGCCCTATAATGGAAAAGCCTTCAGGTAATGCACTATAATTCAACCAGCCCTAGCAAGCTTATCTCTGTGACAGGAAAAGTACAATTAATCAGCTCACACCTTCTAAAACAAAAGACTCAAGTCCCAGAGTGAAGGCTTTATCCTTTACACCAGGTAGTATGTTCAGGCACGTCCATACAAGGCGATTGCTCACATATTGCTCCTGTTATTATAGCAGTATTCCATATTAATGGATCTTAATATTTTTACCAAGAAAACATAGGATAAGTAGTACATGGAAATTTGAAAAACAGTAGGGGAAAGCTGTTGATATTGCAATGAAGAGAGATTTTAATACAGCAGTAGGATCAGCTATTAATAACCTGACACAAGTGACCATGTCTAAAGGCTGTTGCTTGTACAAATGCAATTAGAAGTTCAGTATTTCAGAAGATTAGTGACTTTTTCATGTCTCCCTAAGTCATTTTTAATCTTTACTAGATATGGATTTAACATAGTAGCTTTTCTGTTCTTTAAACTCAAACTGAAAAGGAGACATGAAAGTCCAGGAAGATAAAGTTTGCAACCACTGTAACACGGAGTTTTCTGAACTTCAGAAAAATAAGAATTTTTTTCCTTCCTGGCTCTGAAAACAATCTCTTCACTACCCTTAAAAAAAGAGTATCCATATGCAAAGACACCATTCATTAGCAGTTATTTTATGCAGCTTTGAGTGGTATAGCCACTAGTAAGGCTGGTAGTTGCAGTATGTTGACTGCCTAAAAGATACAACCACACACATGTATGAACAGTCAGAGTCCAAGCAGGATTTTTTAAACTAGCATCACTGCTGAAGCATCAGTAGTTTTTTTAAACTAGCATCACATATTGCTAGGACTGACATACAAGATACTAACTCTGTTGCTGCTTACCTAACATAAATCATTGAAAATAAAGTGAGAGGCAAAATTTAAATATATCTATTGGGATTGCACATTCACAAATCACATGATCCCTTAAAAGCTTTAATGAAGAAGTAAATAGAAGGAATATTATAAACTACAACTTCTAGTAGAGGCTAGTCTTAAGAGGTTCACACACATAACGTCCAACAAGAATCTGGTCTACAACTGCCAACACGGCAATTCTGAAAACATTTTCTGGCATTCTGCACTTCAGTCAAACTTCTGTGGAAAAAATCCTAACACTTTCTGCCTGATCTTCCCCAAAGGGAAAAAAACCCCAAACAACCCCCCCCCCAAAAAAAAACCAGCAACATGAGCAGTATAATGATGGTGAAAGATTCAAGGTCTCAGAAAAAAATGCAAGTTCCAAGAAGAGAAAAATAGTCACTTTCAACCTGACATGGAAAAAAATTAAGGTTGGAGTAAACCTAGATCACTAGAGCTGCATTAAAAAACAAGCAAAAAAACCAAACCCCAAACAACCAAAAAAAACCCCAAAACCAGGGGACAGCATCTCCTAAATTGCACAGTGAAAAAAAACAGGTAGGTCCAGCCTTTCCCTGCCACTGCCTTAATCACTGACACAGAGCAGTGTGCTTCCTCTTTACTTCTACAAATACTGTACTAAGGATTCCACTCCCTAGAGCCAGCAAACTACCGACTGAAACATAGAAAACCTGACAATCTAGACCCAATCCATCTGACTTGCATAACCAAATTGCCTTCTCCCACAAAAAAACCCAAACAAACCACTTTTTCCAGAGTAATGCAATGTTCAACTGTAGATGCATGCATAACCATTTTCACAACCTAGCATCATAACTTAAGCATTCAGAATTTTTCCATCCCTTTGAGCACAATCCCACATGTAAATCTCAAACCATTCTAATTTACAGAGCCAGACTTAGGACCACTGGAGTCTCCTGCTCAGTTACATGCTCAGTCCTCTGAAATAATCCCAGTCCTTGCCCACTGAAACCTAGACACCTCTCTTTACTCACCCCTCCATTACCCCTTGTTCTCCCCTACCCTCTCAACTGCCTCACATCTTACACACTAGAAAAAAAGAGAAGCAGCTTTCTGGGATCAAGGAGTGCATGACCTAGATCTACACCACTATGCAAACAAATCACCATCACCCATGCAGATGTAAGACAACAATTACAGCATACACCTAGCTCCTGAACAGGGTGATATCAACTGCCACAGAGGCAGGCAGGCTGGTGTTATCTGTGACTCCCAGAACTGCTGTGAGCTACCTGAATGGCACCACTTTGTTGGAGCTGAGTCTAACTTGTAGAAGCAATGGTAAAATAAATAAACAAATAAATAAAATCATAAATTAAAGAAATCACAGTTTAGCTAAAGCAGTTCTGAACATCTGAACAAAGCCTTGCCTTTTTTCCAGGATCTGAAATACTAAAAACCTTCCCTCACATATCTAGCAATTTTTGTTGTTGAAGGAGAAGGCAACTGAGTTTTGCAACTTCCACTGGAAAAAAATATATCTCATAACCCTAGAAACCTCACAAGAACATTTTCAGTTAAATATTCCTTCAAATTTACCTGTATCTTGTTTTCACCCTATTATGTCCAATTTTATTTCCTTGGTATCATTTATTCAGTCATATAGTCACCTCCTAAGCCTATTATAAACCTCACAGGGGGAAAACAAAATTAAGGCATGGAGAAGTTGTGGGGAAGCAGGGGGGAATCATCATCCTCTGCTGGAGAAGGTGCTTAACTAGCTTTTTTTTTTTCTCCCCAGAGACATGTAAAGTGAGCTTCAAATAGCTGCATAAAGTTTTTTTTTTTCAATCTTTTAGTAACTCAAACTTTTCTACTCTCCCTCAGATTTTTCACAGCATTATTAAGAAACTTGGGCGCATATTTTGATCTCAATTTCACCAACACTTGACATAGAAGGAAAAAGAAATCTCCTTTACCCTACTCAGTTGCTCTTTTTCTTTTACATCTATCTTTTACATCATTTTCTACACACAGTTATTTGTGTGTAACTTGTAGTCCCCTATAAATCCTCCACTGCCCATCTGATTAGCTGCTCATCACTAATTACTCCCCTTTTGATAGTTTGCTCCGTTGTTTATTCCTATGCGACAATAATATCCTGCACTTCTCTTTTTGAGAATGATCTCACTTTCTTTACAGCTAGAATCACTTCACATTCTGTTTCTAAAATTTAAAAGCCTTGAAGGCCCAACTGACTTCAGGTGTGTGCTCCTGTCTGTTGGTTGGATCAGAGGCTTTTGTTACCCTTGTATCCAAGATATAGAATTACCTATATGAAAGGAAAACAGAGTTTAAAGCAGTAAGTTTTCACTGCTCTTCAGGAAAAAAATTACTTCCAAAAATGACTTCCATACTTTTGATAGTGGATGAGGGTTCATTACATATTTTGGGTTAACTTTCCTGTAATAAAGACAGTTATGTAAGACGAAAGGCAACAATGTGAAAACACAACTTTGGGCATGGGAGCTTACTGAATGGTATTTCTACATCATGTAAGGGCTTCAATGACCTGAACTTCCACCTTGGGATTCTCTTGTCATGTCTTATTTGCCATATTTTGAGGGAGAAAGGAAGTGACTGTTCTAACTAACTTGCTAAAGTATGTTGAGGTCATCTGCACTGAAAAAGTAAAAGTGAACCTTGTTTGCTTAAACTGTAGAAAAGTTTTGGAGTTTTGTTTACTACTGGCTTCTATTTGCTGTCTTTCAGCTCTAGAGAGATGCTTCCTCCTCTAGAAAGCTTGTAATTGGAACTGAAATGTGAAAGTCATGGACAAAGGAAAAAGATGACAGATATGGGGGATTTTGGTGCCCTTTTTTTTTTTTACGTGGATGAGTAATTTGAGTGGGAGGGAGGGAAGAAGATAGACTACCAGTACATCTCTTATTACAAATAAGGACTGAATTTCTGGATAGCTTCTGAAAAGCAGTAGGTAAAAATTTCTAGTGCTATGCCTTTAGTTTAGTACATGTTTAGAATACAAAAAAAATTTAATATTGGGGAAGGAGAGAACTATGAAGGTTCAGCTGATATTAGCAGCCCCTACACTACAGGAGCTACTGGCTGAGTTAGGCTTTTTATTCTTAAACTTCTAATGCTGACTTTCTAAGGGAGGATGGGACTTGTTCTTAATTGGTTACTATATGACACATACACCATCTTTATCTTTAAAAGCTTTTAGTATTTCAGTTACTTAATCTTCCTTCTCTCCTGAGTTGAGATTTAATGTGGAATTTCGTGCTGAAGTTATTCATCAGGATAAAAACTGGAAAAACAGTTCCTGTGGTAAGTCAGAGCTATCATTTCAGATATTTATTCTGCTCCTAGGGCTGGAATCACAATCATACATAGCTATGTCAGGGTGGAGGGAAAAAAAAAAAATCTGTGTGGTTTGTTTTGCGGGTTTTTTTTTCCCCTCTAAATCCCTGGTGTGTAGAGTAATCTACAACCTACAATGTGACTCCTAATCACTATTTGCTTGCCTTCACACAACTTCAAAGGTAAATCACCATTTCTGTATTGATCCATTTTCTCTACTACTTTCACTTTTTTTTTCCTTTTTAAAAATTTCTGCAAGGTTACGCAATTGATATGCTGTATGAAATTGCAGCAGTTTTACTGGTGCTTTTTTTTTTTTTGCCGTCTCCTTCTAAAAACAACCACTTTTCACTTAAAGCACCTTACTACAATCTTGGAAACTTATTGCAGATCCATTACCTAGAAGTCAGTTTCTAGGCCTCCAAAATATTGTTGTGGATTCCTGACTCAGAATTGCTCAAAATCTTGCACTACATTTCTTTTAAACTGTCATCAAGCTACAAATGTCTTGTTCTCCAAACATGTGATGAAGACACACCTAGTTAAGATGTAAATTCAACTACAGAGCCACTAAAACAGAAGGTGGGTTTTACTATTGTTTCAAAATAATTTGGGTTATGGAAACTTCTGTCTTGATTATTTGAGAAATTTCACCTCTGTCGCTAAGCAGATGCGGTAGGACATTTTGGATTATCACTAATCTCCTGAGTAATCATCCGCAATCCACTCTCCGGATGAAAAACATTTCTCTGTATTCTGCTTTTATACAGTATCAACTAGTTGCATCATTTCATACTCAAATCAGTTACTACCTTGGATTTTCTTTTGCCTGCTTAGCACCTTGCAGAGAGGTATTGCTGATGTTACAGCAATACATAAAAGCCACAGGGGATTTTAGCATCTGAACAACTGCAAACTTTTCAGGTTATGTTTTAGTAATTTGTAAGGACATGAGAGGACACACACATATGTGCCAGCTGAAATTCTCTCTGCTTCCACAGTCACACATATAGTTACCTGAAATGCTGCATAAGGGCCTAGTATCAAAACATCACACTTGAAATTAATCAAATTTGAAAAGCTGTTTTAAAAGTACTCAGAATTATTAAAGCCACTGGCAGTGAAATTTCTAAATGCTTTCTCCCACTATGACACATGAGCATTTAGCAAGTTACATGGGCATTAATGATTACCTCCATTTGCTGTATAAATAAGTTATAGCCCACAAAAACAGCCAGCCATGTGTGGGCTATAAAAGAACCAAGGTTATTGCAAGACCTACTATATTTCACACTTTAACAGTTCAAATAGGTGCCCCTATATTAAATGCATACAGCATTATAGGTTCCTGCTCCAGCAGGGGGATTGGACTAGATGATCTTTCCAGGTCCCTTCCAATCCCCAACATTCTGTGATGCTGTGACTACTCCAAGCACTTCAGGACACTCCTGTTACAAACAGCATGAAGTGCGTTTTGTTCAAGTTCAGACTATCAAAACCACAGCAGCTTAAGTTTCAAACACTGACCACCCTAACAACACCAAACAAAGTATCATCCTAAACTCGGGTAACAGTGTGTCAAAAATTTAAGGACGTTCAAAATATCACTTGTTCACGGATGCTCTGAACAGAATGCAGCGGTTAGCTAGCGTTCCCTTCTTACAGTGGTTTGGGCTTGCCTCTATTTGTCACACATTCAAAGATGTTTCTGTAACTTAAACATTGTTTCAAGGTATTAACTGAAGTTTTTAAATACATTTGCCAACCAAAATGAATGCAAAGTAGACCTTTGGAAACTGACTGAATACGCTACAAAGCATACAGGTAAAAGACTGCTGAAGCTTTGCTATAACTCTGTGGTGGACTTATCGGGCTTACAGCCCTATCCATAAAAATGCAGGGCGATCATTAATGTCTTGGTGAATAAATGAATTGGAACAAATTTGTTCCCTGTACTGTTTGTTAAAAATATTATTCAGAAATACTAGGATAAATCTTCATTGAACTGTAAATTTTATGCTCACAAGTTCAATTACATCCACAACCCCAATTACCTCAGACACCAAACAAACACTACTTACACTGCAAACTATAAACCAGGGACTGTCTGCCTCACAAATGGACTGTCCTCAGTACAATAGGATTCTGGCCTCTAGAGCACAGTAACACTTCTTGTTTTATTCAAGCCTTCCAAAGAGGCCAGGAATCAAAACAAACAACTCTGCAAGTACTACGGCCCACAAGGGAGATTACTATGTAAAAATGGTAGCAATGCCAGCTTAAATTTTTACTACAAATACCCATAACAGTATTTCCTGAACTAACCCAATTAATCATATCAGTATTTTTCATTTGCTACGTTGAACTGCTTTTGCAGAAGTGAACATTTTAATGGGAGTAGCTGTCTTATTTTGATAAGGCTTTGATCAGTCAAGAACTTTTGCTTGCTACTTACACTGCACTGCTATGCACTGAGTTGGTAAAGGAAATAAAAAACAGGCATATTTCACAGAAGCTTCCTGATCCTGCATTTTAATGCAACTTCAAAATAATTATTTTTATGAACAATGTTTTTCAGATATTTTCCTTTCTTTAACAGGTGAGAAAGAGCAGGAAATCAATTCTGTGCAAGCCTGACTCAGCTGCAAATAAACTTATTTTATTACATATTTGCTCACACAAATTTAAATATGCATACTTCCCCTAAATGAAACTTACACCTATAAAGTATCTATTCTTCATCATTTGTGCATAAACAGAGAACAGTAGCAGCCTGACAGCACTCTTTATTGCTACAGGACATAATCTATTTTTTCTAGACACAGTGTAACAGTTTAATCAAAAATAATTCCTCTAAATCACTTAACTGTGTACACAGACAAGTGCAAATCAAGAACCACACTGAAAGAATGAAGTGTCTGAACATGCCAGAGTATAGAAAAAGGACCTAAATGCAGACTCTAAACTTTCAGATACATCCTATGAAGTACTCACCATCACAGTTAAAACACCAACTTTTTACACCTTCGTGCACAATTCAGACTGCAGACTCACATGCTATGCAACCAATATGTATTCTTCATAAAAAGTGTTAATTCACCAGCAGTATCCAGTCTAGCACATCTGCAGTGCACAGCATTCTGAGAACTCAGTTCCACCACAGTCAGCTCAGCTGAAGACAAGCAGTTCAGATGGACCTACTAAAGGTGCAACATCAAAACACACACAGGAAACATCTTCAAGGAGGCTCTCATTCAGGTGTAAAACCCATCCTGCACAGTGTAACTAACTACAGGTTAATGCATTTTTACTTAAGTGTAAGAAAATGTATGCTTCTAGCTGATGCACCTTAACAAATCTCCTCGGGGTTCTGAGCCCAAGACACATTCCATCCGTCCCTGAATCTGCTCACAGCCGGCTCAGACCACCTCTCCTGCAGCAAACAGGTAGTGCGAGTGCTTCAGAACGGAGTTCAAGCCAGGTCAAGTGCTTTACTTGAGAAATGAGCCTGCTCACACCCGTTTTTATTTTGCCTGACGTAGCGCAGGGAGAACACAACCCGCCCAGGGAGCAGGGCCGCTCCCAAGAGGCTTGGTGCACACGACGGGGAGCCCATGCCCGCCCTCGCCGACAGCTCGCCACCAGGCAGCAGGACCCCCTTCCCTTCCGGTCCGGGACACGGCGCCACTGTCACGTCGTTGTGGGGAGAAAAGCCCAA